>NW_027597620.1:0-72703 GCF_964194155.1 Cetorhinus maximus
GACTGATCTTTTGCACTGATGTGCTGGGCTCCTCCATCATTGAGGCTGGGGATATTGGTGGAGCCTCCTCCTCCAGTGAATTGTTTAATTGCCCACCACCATTCACGACTGGATGTGGCAGGACTGCAGAGCTTAGATCTGATGTGTTGGTTGTGGGATCGCTTAGCTCTGTCTATCACTTGCTGCTTATGCTGTTTGGCACGAAGGCTGTGTTATAGCTTTACCAGTTTATACCTGGGCAATTTTCCACATAGCCCGTGTTGTAGCTGCACTGGAATAGCTTGGCTAGGGGCACGGAAAGTTCTGGAGATGATCGCCTCATCCTGTGAGGAGAGGCTGAGTAAACTGGGTCTGTATTCTCTGGAGTTTCGAAGAATGAGAGGCGATTTCATTGAAACCTACACAATTCTGAAGGGGTTTGACAGGGTGGACACTGAGAGGTTGTTACCCCTGCACCCACCCCTACTTGGCTGGGGCTTTGGGAACACGGGGATTGGGGTGTGGGGGGGGCACAGCCTCAGGATAAGGGGTCGGCCATTTTGGATTGAGCCGAGGAGAAGTTTCTCCACTCGGAGGGTCGTGACCCTTTGGAATTCTCTAACCCAAGAGGGTTGTGGACGCTCCGACGTTGAGGACATTCAGGACCGGGATCGGGAGATTTTCAGTCTCTCGGGGAATCGAGGGATACGGGGAGCGGGCGGGAGAGTGGAGTTGAGGCAGAAGACCGGCCAGGATCGTGTTGAATGGCGGAGCAGGCTCGAGGGGCCGAATGGGCCTCCTTCTGACCCTATTTCCCGTCTTCTTAATCTGAGACCTGGGAGCTCCGCTCCCCAGGAGAATGGAAAACGGCCTGTCAAATAATTCGGAAGTGAACTCCTCGGGGTCAGACGCCCGGTTTTAAAAAAAAAAATGACAAAGTGAATGGGTGCGTGCTCAGGGGTTTCGAAGTGTGCCTTTCGGATTGACTGAACCGCATACTAACCTTTCCATCCTGTGCTTCAATCCTGCAGTACTTCCAGGGCTATCACGCCCCTGTCTCTGGGATGCCTTCTGTGCTGCCCCCGGCTGGTCCCTTCAGCTCTCTGCAAGGTGCCTTCCAACCCAAGGTACTGTCGCTCGCTCTCGCTCTCTCCTTAACAGGGTGAACGGTCCTTCAAGCTTGGCTTCCCCTCCCTTCCCCGCCCCCTTCCCCTCCACCGCCCCTGCTTAAGGGTGACAGACGGCCTCCCTACTAAATCTCGGCACTGCACTCTCAAACGCCCCCCTCAAGCACCGCGCCAGTCCCTATACGTGACCGTGACCTGACTCAGGGCAGCCCTGCTCGGCAGACCTGATTCGCGGAATGTTGGTGGGGAGGGGAGGGGAGGGGGGTGGGTTCTCTCACACGGGAGGAGGCCATTCGGCCTGCCGTTTTCGTGCTGGCCCTCCGTGGGAGCACCTCAGCTAGTCTCCCTGCCCTTCCCCTGTATCCCTGCAGTTTTTATTCTCTTTGGATTAAGGAATTGAAAGGCTCGATTGACCCTCCCTCCCCCGCACTCTCGGGCAGCGCATCCCAGACCCTAACCACCTCGATTGACCCTCCCTCTCCCACACTCTCGGGCAGCGCATCCCAGACCCTAACCCCCTCGATTGACCCTCCCTCTCCCACACTCTCAGGCAGCGCGTTCCAGATCCAAGCCCCTCGATTGACCCTCCCTCCCCCACACTCTCAGGCAGCACGTTCCGGACCCTAACCCCTCGATTGACCCTCCCTCCCCCACACTCTCAGGCAGCGCGTTCCAGATCCTAACCCCTCGATTGACCCTCCCTCCCCCACACTCTCAGGCAGCGCGTTCCAGACCCTAACCCCTCAATTGACCCTCCCTCCCCCACACTCTCAGGCAGCGCGTTCCAGATCTTAACCCCTCGATTGACCCTCCCTCCCCCACACTCTCAGGCAGCACGTTCCGGACCCTAACCCCTCGATTGACCCTCCCTCCCCCACACTCTCAGGCAGCGCGTTCCAGACCCTAACCCCTCGATAGACCCTCCCTCCCCCACACTCTCAGGCAGCGCCTTCCAGATCCTAACCCCCTCGATTGACCCTCCCTCCCCCACACTCTCAGGCAGCGCGTTCTGGACCCTAACCCCTCGATTGACCCTTCCTCCCCCACACTCTCAGTGCGTTCCAGATCCTAACCCCTCGCTGCGTGAAAAAGTTTCTCCTCGTGTCTCCGTCACTCCTTTTACCCATCGCCTTCAATCTGTGTCCCTCTGCTTCTCCATCCTTCCCCCAATGGGAACGGTTTCTCCCGATCCACTCTCCCCCCCCTCATGATTTCTAACGCCTCGATCCAACCTCCTCCCGACCCTTCTCTTCTCCGAGGAGAACGGCCCCAACTTCTCCGATCGGTCCGGGTCACCGGAGTTCCTCGCACCACCCCCCCGGAACCATCCCCACGAGCCTTCTCTGCGCGCCCCTGCCGAACGGCCGAACCGACCCGAGGGGCTGAATGGCCTGCTGCTTCGCGTGGGCAGCCGTGTTTGGACACGAGCCCAAGGCGCTCGGGAGGAGACACAGGATGTCCCCCCCCTGACCTTCGCCCACCCCACCCCCAACCCCCCTCCCTCCCTCGTCTCGCTTCCAAAGCCTACACCCGGTTGTGACTGCGTGGGAGCGGAAGGAGGTCGTTCAACCCCCTTGTTCTGCAATTCAACGACAACCTCTATCCGAACTCCATCCTCCACCCCTGCCCCCCCGTTATCCCTTTTTTTTTTGGGCCCAAATTTATTTTGTCCCCTTGGCTCATGATAAAACCCTACAATCTACGATGGGATGTGGGCCGGGCCCAGCATTTGTTGCCCACCTCTACTTGCCCCCTTTGGACGGAGTGACTCGCCGAGGGCCATTTCGGTCAAAGAGTCGGCCACACGGCCGCGGTGCCTGGAGTCACCTGTAGGCCAGGCCGGGTAAGGACGGCAGATCTCCTTCCCTCTCCGACCTCAGTCAGCCAGATGGGCCTTCACCACCATCGCCCCGGTAGTTTCGTGGTCGCCGTGGGCTGAGACTCGCTTTATAATTCCAGATTTTAAAAAGAATAATTATTCATTGACGCGATGAATCGATTGACTTTAAACCCCGCCAGCGGCCGTTGCTGGGATTTGAACCCGTGTCCCTGGGCCTCTCGATTGCGGCACCGCCTTCCCCCCTTTCCCCCCTTTAATCCTCCACAGGGTCCTCGTGTGACCTCCTCCTCCTAGCCGGCCGCCGGCGTTTTGTCCCCCCCCCACCACAACCCCACCACCCCCTGCCCCAATCCCCTTCCTCACCCACTCTGCTCTGCCTTTTGCAACCTGTCTGGCTTAGCTGGTGATGGTCACCTAACCACACCCCTCCTCCTCCTCCCCCCCACCCGCCCCACAACTGCCTTCCCCTGTTCCCCAACACCCACCCCACCCACCCACCTCCCCACTCTGCTTTGCAGGAGCTCTCAAACCCACACTTTGGGAAGAGATTGGGACGTTCCCGAACTGTTCCGCGGCCGTCGAAGTACTTTCTGAAATGCCGTCGCGGTTGTGACGTAGGGAAGACAGCAGCTACCTCCCCCTCCACGCAGCCATGAGACACAGCACCCCGGTTGCCTCCTCCTCTGGTACTGTTGGTCGAGGGATACGGGATATGTCCCAGGGCGTCCACGGAGACTCCCTCCTGGCCGTCTCGTCACAATGGTGGCGGGGGCTTCGCAGCCGCTTTTGATAGGGCAGAAGGGGCCTCCCTCAGCGCTGACCCTCCGACAGTGCGGCTCTCCCTCAGCGCTGACCCTCCGACAGTGCGGCGCTCCCTCACTACTGGCCCTCCGACAGTGTGGCGCTCCCTCAGCGCTGACCCTCCGACAGTGCGGCGCTCCCTCAGCACTGACCCTCCGACAGTGCGGCTCTCCCTCAGTACTGACCATCCGACAGTGCGGCGCTCCCTCAGTACTGACCCTCCGACAGTGCGGCACTCCCTCAGCACTGACCCTCCGACAGTGCGGCTCTCCCTCAGTACTGACCCTCCGACAGTGCGGCGCTCCCTCAGCACTGACCCTCCGACAGTGCGGCGCTCCCTCAGCACTGACCCTCTGACAGTGCGGCGCTCCCTCAGTACTGACCCTCCGACAGTGCGGCGCTCCCTCAGTACTGACCCTCCGACAGTGCGGCTCTCCCTCAGTACTGACCCTCCGACAGTGCGGCTCTCCCTCAGTACTGACCCTCCGACAGTGCGGCTCTCCCTCAGTACTGGCCCTCCGACAGTGCGGCTCTCCCTCAGTACTGACCCTCCGACAGCACGGCGCTCCCTCCGGACCGAGCACCATTGCCCAAATCAGCCCAGTGCCCTGCGAAGATGCCCCCCCCCACCACAGCACCCCGTAGCTCCCTGTGACACGCAAGGAAGCCGTGGTGACTGCTTCTGAAAGTGCCTCCTCCGATCTCCTAACCGCCCCCTGGGCAGTGCCATGTTGTACCAACCAAGAAACGTGCAGTGCGCGGCAGCATTGGGGGTGTCCGGCATGTCAGGCGGCTGGGCTGGGGATGTGTGTGTGGGGTGGGGGAGGGTTTCGAAATGCTGAACTTTTCTTTTTCTCTTTTCCTTTCTAGACCCCCAATCCCGAGCTGGCTTCCAGATCGGGACCGGTGCCTCACACCTTACTGCAGAAGGACCCCAGGGTGAGGAAGATTCTTCTACGTGTGACCCTCTGCTTCCCCACCCCGCCCTGTTGTCCCCATTCCCCCCCAACGCCCTTTCCTGAACAGTGCTTCTCACCTGCAGCCGTTTGACGTCTCAAAGCGCGTGGCGAAGTAGGGAGACAGGGCAGCCAGCGAGTGCCCAGCGAGCTCCCACAAACCGTGACGTCGCTCGAGAGGTTTAACACTTGGCCCAGGGCACCGGGGAGAATTCCCCTTTGCCCCTCGTCCCGGTTGAGTCGTGGGGTTTCACACCCACCCGAGATGGAGCCGATGTGGCCCTCGGTGTAGCCTCTTCGTCGGACCGCTCCCACTCCAGCGGTGCGTGGCGCCCTCTGACCTCACGGCGACTGGACCGAGCCTGGGCCTGGGCAGCCCAGAGAGCCCGCAGCCTCGCCGAGGATCGCCCTCCTCAGCTCGCTGCCCGAGGGCAGGTCCGGCCCACGGGTGGGGGCAAGGAGGCAGGTCCCGAATCCACCCCCCCAGCCATCCAGCGCTGTTGGCGCTCATCAGATCCATACTGGCCATCCAGCCAACCGGTTCCCCAAGTAGCCTGAGTTGCTGTAGCTACCTGAACGTGGCAGCCTGGAGCTATGGACAACGATGGTAGAGGTTCCAACCTTCCTTCCACCACATGTCTGACCAGGAACCCCTCCCGCTCTTACCGCCTGCCATTGGCCTGCGTTTGAACGGATTTGCAGGCCAACGACTCGACCTGTTTGGATATAGAAACATAGAAACCAGGAGCAGGGGTAGGCCATTCGGCCCTTCGAGCCTGCTTCGCCATTCGTCATGACCATGGCTGATCATCCAACCCAATAGCCTGGCTCCCGCTTTCTTCCCCATTCCCTTTGATCCCTTTCGCAGCTTCCTTGGCCGCCAAGTCCTGGGGCGGGACCGAACCCGGCTTCTGCCCTGGAGGCAGCTAATCCCCCGCTGCCTCACGAGATCGATCAGTCGTCCTGCGCACACACACACACGAAGGAGGCTCCACCGCTGTCCATTGTACCTGCACCACACGGGCTGCAGCGATTCCAGAAGGTGGCTCACCACCCCCTTCCTCGAGCAGCAAACGGGGATGGGCAGCGAATGCTGGCCTAGACAGTGACATCCATATCCCGTGACCCAATAGAGCTGGTCCCCAGTCTCCCCCGCACCCCCCCACCCCCGACAACCACGTCACCCAGGAGTTGACCCGGCACCCTGTAAATCCCCTCCCTCTGCTTCCTGTGGCTCAGTGGTCGCATTCTCGGGGGTCATTGATGTGGGGTTGTTAAGGATCCTTGCGGACACTATTTGGAGAAAAGCGCCCCTCCCAAGAGGCCGCTTCCCTTGGCTGGAGAGTGAGGAGCCTTGTCTCGGGACATGGGTCGGCCATTCAGTTCCAATATGAGGAGGAATGACTTGACCTGAGTGGTGTGAATCTCTCGAATTCTCTGCTCCAGAGCGCTGTAAATGTCAAGTCATTCGTTGTGTTCCAGACTCTCATCCAAAAGAACGTACAAATTTGTGTTTTTATTCATTTTGCGGGATGTGGGTGTCGCTGGCTGGGCCCAGCGTTTATTGCTCATCCCTAATTGCCCCTCGAGAAGGTGGGGGGTGAGCCGCCTTCTTGAGCCGCTGCAGTCCCGTGTGATGTAGGTACACCCACAGGGCTGTTAGGGAGGGAGTTCCAGGATTTGGACCCAGCGACAGTGAAGGAACAGCCGATATATTTCCAAGCCAGGATGGTGAGTGACTCGGAGGGGAACTTCCAGGTGCTGGTGCTGCCCTTGTCCTTATAGATGGTAGAGGTCTTGGGCTGGGAACATGAGGTCCCTTGGGCCTGCTCCACAATTCAATAAGACTATGCCTGATCTGATTGTGGCCTCAACTCTACATTCCGCCTATCCCCGATAACCTTTGACTCCCTTGTTAGCCAAGAAATTGATCTATCTTAAAAATATTCATTGACCCAGCCTCCGCTGCTCTCTGGGGAAGAGAGTCCAAAGATTCACAGCCCTCTGAGAGAGAAAACAATTTCTCCTCATCTACGCCTGAAATGGGAGACCCCTTATTTTTAAACTGTGTCCCCTAGTTTTAGTCTCTCCCATAAAACATCCTTTCAGCATCTACCCTGTCAAGTCCCCTCAGAATCTTATATGTTTCAATAAGATCAGCTCTCATTCTTCTAAACTCCAATGGATACAGGCCCAACCTGTCCGACCGTTCCTCGTAAGATAACGCCCCTATCCCAGGAATCAGCCGAGTGAGCCTTCTCTGAACCGCTTCAAACGCGTTTATATCCTTTCTTAAATAAGGAGACCAAAACTGTACCGTGCACAGTACTCCAGACGTGGTCTCACCGATGCCGTGTACAACTGTAGAAAGACATCCTTACTTTTATACTCTATTCCCCTCGCAATAAAGGACAACATTCCATTTGCCTTCCCGATCACTTGCTGCACCTGCATACTAACTTTTCCTGATTCATGCACCAGGACATCCAGATCCCTCTGTACCTGTAAGAGTTCTGCTTTTCTGTTCTTCCTGCCAAAGTGGACAAGTTCACATTTTCTCACATTGTGCCCCATCGACCAATTTTTTCCCACTCACTTAACCTATCTATGTCCCTGTGCAGGCTCCTCATGTCCCCCTCACAACTTACTTTCTTACCTATCTCTGTGTCATCATCAAATTTGTTAACCATACATTCGGTCCCTTCATTCAAGTCATTGATATAAACTGTAAATAGTTGAGGCCCCAGCACTCATCCCTCATGAGGCGCCCCACTCGTCACATCTTGCCAACCCGCAAAAGACCCATTTATGCCTACCCTCTGTTTCCTGTTCGCTGACCAATCCTCCACCCATGCGAACATGTTACCCCCCACCTACACACGAGCTCTTATTTTGCGTAGCAACCTTTGATGTCAAATTCCTTCTGGAAATCTTAAGTATAGCACATCCACAGGTTCCCCTTTATCTGCGATGCTTGTCCCTTCCTCAAAGAACTCCAGTCAATTAATCAAACGTGATTTCCCTTTCACAAAACCATGTTGTGGATCGTGGATTATCGGAAGGGAGTTGAAGAGCCCGCAGATCGGGTGGGGAAGTAGGGTTGAGTTTGACGTTCAGCATCATCTTGTTTGATGCCAAACCAAGCTCAGGCGGCCTACCCCCTACTTCTATTTCCTCTTAAATGCCACAGAGACTGACTGGGGCGTTCAACTCGTTTTCGCAGTTTGTCGGATCTGGCTGTGCGCAGTCGGGGCCTGGACAGCTGGCAAGGAACTTGCTGATCGAAACACCACACAATTATTACAGCACAGTAGGAGGCCATTCGACCATGTGTGCGTCGGCTCTCCAAACCAACAACGCACCCAGTGCTGTCCCTCCCGCCTTCTCCCCCTTTCCCCTGCACGCTCTTCCCTCTCCGCTAACAATCCCATTTCCCCTCAAGTGCCTCCATTGACCCTGCCTCCCCCACACTCTCAGGCAGCGCATTCCAGATCCTAACCCCTTGATTGACCCTCCCTCCCCCACACTCTCAGGCAGCGCATTCCAGATCCTAACCCCTCGATTGACCCTCTCTCCCCCACACTCTTAGGCAGCGCGTTCCAGATCCTAACCCATCGATTGACCCTCCCTCCCCCACACTTTCAGGCAGCACGTTCCAGATCCTAACCCCTCGATTGACCCTCCCTCCCCCACACTCTCAGGCAGCACATTCCAGACCCTAACCCCTCGATTGACCCTCCCTCCCCCACACTCTCAGGCAGCGAGTTCCAGATCCTAACCCCTCGATTGACCCTCCCTCCCCCACACTCTCAGGCAGCGCGTTCCAGATCTTAACCCCTCGCTGCGTGAAAAAGTTTCTCCTCGTGTCTCCGTCGCTCCTTTTACCCATCGCTTTCAATCCGTGTCCCTCTGCTTCTCCATCCTTCCCCCATTGGGAACAGTTTCTCCTGATCCACTCTGCCCCAGACCCCTTGTGATTTTGAACATCTCGATCAAATCTCCTCTCGACCTTCTCTTCTCTGAGGAGAACAGTCCCAACTTCTCCAATCGATCCACAGAACTGAAGAAATTTATTCTGTTATGGCGATATAAACTTGATTATATTTTAATATACCCGAAAATAAGTCTAGTCTAGTTAGTGAGATTGTAACTTTCCTTTCCGCTCCCTTCTCCCCACAGTTAACTGAAGCGTACAGACCTACAATACGGGTGAGTACATTAGTCTTATTCCTCGGTACTCTCTTCACTTTGTTTCCTCGATTGTTTGATTTGCAACCATTGGTTCCGCCTTTTGAATGAGACCCTAACCCCTCGCTGCGTGACAAAGTCCCTCCTCGCGTCTCCGTCGCTCCTTTTCCCCATCGCCTTCGATCCGTGTCCCTCTGGATCTCCATCCTTCCGTCAGTGGGAACAGTTTCTCCCGATCTACTCCATGCTCTCGGGGTGGGGGTGGGGGTTGGGGGGAAAGGCAGTTGGGCATAAAAGATCCCACGGCCACTTTTGGAAGAAGAGCAGAGCAAGTTCCCCTTGGCGTCCATGGGGTGGGTGGGGTTGGGGGGTGGGTGGGGTTGGCGGATGTTCCATCAACTGGTAACCAGTGCTCATCGTGTTTTCTGTTCGTCGGAGCTTGCGCTTTGCAGGGCTCGCTGTCTCGTGTCTGACCTTCCAGCAGCTGACAACACTTCAGAAAGCGCCTTGTTGGCCGTGAAGTGCTCCAGGTCGGCCCGATGTTGTGAAAGACGCCCTGGCCGTCCAACCCTTCCTGTTTCAACCAGTCAACCCTCTCCTTCCGCAGGACCCTCCCCCCCCTAAATCATTGCCCTTGAGGAAAGTTGGGCTGGGGGGTCCTTAATGTCGTTGTTACCGATGACAGTGTGTGGAGAGAACGGGAGGGAGTTGCATCGCCTCTGTGAAGAACGGTACATCTCCAGGAGCAAGCAGTAGGTCAGGGGGGCTAAAGTCCGGGGCAGGAAGAGCAAGGCCGGAAAAGCTACTCACTTATGGTAGGATGAAAGGAAGGCTGAATTACATCCCCACTTGCCTGGATGAGTGCGGCTCCCACAACACTCAAGAAGCTCGACACCATCCACGTCAAACCAGCCCTGCTTGATCGGCACCCCATCCACAAACATTCACTCCCTCCGCTACCGACGCACAGTAGCAGCAGTGTGTGTACCATCTACAAGATGCACTGCAGCAACTCACCAAGCCTCCTCAGACAGCGCCGCCCAAATCCACGACCTCTACCATCTAGAGGGACAAGGGCAGCAGACACATGGAAACACCACCACCTGGAAGTTCCCCTCCGAGCCCCTCACCATCCCGACTTGGAAATATATCAGCCATTCCTTCACTGTCGCTGGGTCCAAATCCTGGAACTCCCTCCCTAACAGCGCCGTGGTGTACCTATACCACACGGGGACTGCAGCGGCTCAAGAAGGCGGCTCACCCCCACTACCTAGAGGTAGAATTAGGGATGGGTAGTAAACACTGACTTTGATAGCAATGCCCACACCCCATGAAAGAATGATAAAAATAATTTATGTAGCACCTCTCAGCACTTCGGGACATTCCTCCAAAGGACTTGGTCACCAATCAAGTACTACCAAAGTCTGATCCCTGTTGTAATGTCAGATGCAGCGTCCACACAAACAGCAGCATAGAAATGACCCAGATAATCTAAAGTGATGTTGGTTGAGGGATAAATATTGGCCAGGACTCTGGGGAGAAGTCCCCTGCTCCTCTTAATAATAGTGGCTACTGGATTTCTTGCACCCACCAGAGTGGACAGGGGTGCAATGTTAGCTAAGCAAGCTCGGAGGTCAGTCAGAGTATAATTGCATTTGGTTGGAGAACAATCCCCAAGATGAGCAACTGTTAGGTAGGTCAGAAAAAAAAACAAACAGAAAATGACTGACGTTCTCCTTCTTACCCCACTTTTTAAAGAATTAATGTCTCTGGTGTAAATTTGGAAGGGAGCACCAAGCATGTCGTGCAGTGTAAAGACTAGACTTTTCTCACACACTTTTTATGCATCCTACCAAATGTCCCACAGCTTGCTCATAGTATGTTGACTGATGCACTGTTGTATAATGATAAGACAACCGTACCATGCAATGTTCTGTTGAGGTGGATCTGTCCCCTTTAAAGCCACACACGTAATGAATTTCAGTAAACGCGGCCCCAGGTCACTCGGAGTTCAATTGCTGCATTTGCAAATTGTAACATGGTGGCTGGTTTGGAGACTACTTTTCGTAATGTCTGACAAAGAATGGTGTCGTTGGTATGACGGGTATACTGTGCGGTGAGGTTCTGAATGTAAACTAGCAGGTGCCAGCACCCCCCCTCCCCCCGTGACAGAAGGTGGGTTGACATATTGCTTTATCACATACAGGGCTTGTTGTTTTGCGTCATGGTGCTGTTCTGCTGTGTGCTACCTCTGACATTCTTTGAAGACACAAGGTGTAAATTGATGCGACTCAGGTCAGCTAGAGAAGAATTGTTTGTGGACCAGACAGAGCTTAGGAAAGGTCTCTCTGGGATTAATTAGAGATTACAGATGGCGTCCCTTCTCTTTCTTCCTTACTGACAGGCTGCTTTGCCTGGTGGCTCTCCTCCCTTTCCTGTTGCCCAGAACAGGGGGCAGTGAGCAGCCCAACTTCAAGGCACCTGTCAAGCTCTGTAAGTGCTGCCTGTGGACTCCTCTTCTCCACCCCCCCACCACCCCGCCCCGTGACCTACCCCAAGCCAGCAGGGAGACAGCCGTTCAGTCAGTCAGTTGATCTACATCTACATTTACCTTTGTAATCTTATGAGGAAAGGCTGAGCAGGTACACATTGGAGTTTTGAAGGATGAGGGGTGACCTTATTGAAATAGAAAAGATTCTGAGGAGGTGGGGGCTCGACAGGGTGGATGCTGAGAGGATGTCCCCCCCCCCCCCCCCCCCCCCCCTCCCAGGTTGGGGAAATCTAGAACGAGGGGGTGGGGGGGTTACAGTTTCAGAATGAGGGGTCTCCTGTTAAAGATGGAGATGAGGAGGAATTTCTTCTCTGAGGGTGGTCAGTCTGTGGAATTCTCTCCCCCTCAGAGAGCAGTGAAGGCCGGGGCGTTGAATATACTCAAGGCCGAGTGAGACAGATTTCTGATCGACAGGGGAGTCGAGGGTGATTGGGGGGGCGCAGGCAGGAAAGTGGAGTTAAGGATACAATCAGATCAGCCATGATCTTGTCGAATGGGGGAGCAGGCTCGAGGGGCCGAATGGCCGACTCCTGCTCCTGTTCTTACGTTGCCTGCCTTTGCTCAGCATGCTACAGATAAATCTATCGGCCTCTGTCTTGACATTTCCAATTGACCCCCACCCTGGCATCCACGTCTTTTTTCTGAAGGGAGAGGGTTCCAGATTTTGCACTCCCCTTTGTGTGATGAAGTGTCTCCTGCCTTAACTCAAATAGTCCGGCTCGAATTTTAAGGTCACGGTCCCTGTTTGGACTCTCCCACTCCCACCCTCGCCCCTTGTCAGAGAGCATCTAGAATATCTGCCCTCATCGCATCCTTTAAGTCATCCTTAAAACGCTCGATCAGGTCGCCCCCGAATCCTCAAAACCCGGGGGGGTGCTGGAGCCCGGACTCTGCAAACCGTCCTCGTATTTCAACCTTCAAAGCCCTGGTGCCATTCTGACATCGCTTGCTGCAGTCCCCCTCTCCCGCGGAGGATCTCCAGAAGGGTATATTAGCTTTGGAGGGGGTGCAGTGCTGATCCACAAGAACAATCCTGGGGCTGAGAGGGTGAAACTTTGGGCGTTTTGCACAGACTTGGCTTGTATTCTCCAGAAGGTGGGGTTGTTGGAGAGGGCGGGTGGGGGGGGCGCGCGCGAGGGAGTGACCTGATGGAGGTGTTTAAAACGATAAAGGGATTCGATAGGGGAATCGGCACAGAAACTATTATCTCCCCTTAACCCTGTATTTTTCACTTGCTCCCTGTTTCCCCTATCCCAATTTTAAAGCCAAGTTGTTATTTTTTTGGGCAGAACCAGAAATGCAATTGGGCAGCGCTCACTGAACAATCCTGAGTGTGCTAAGAGCTACGCTAACAACCGATTTATGATAATCAGTTGAGCTCGTTACGTGGCTCATTTATACGTGCTGAAAGTGACACACATTCACACGCAGTGACCCTCCTCTGAAAACAAAAGGAACACGTTCAAGCCTTGAGCCTTTTTTGAATTACCCGCAACCTTGGGGAGCCGATAGTTCCCCGTTGCCTTCTCCATGGCCTTGGCCAATCAGTCGGCGTCCTTTTCTCCTGTAGGATAAATTGTTGTCATTTGAAATTTGGCATTCTTGCATTTGTCCTGATGAGTGCAAGACCAAAAGCTTCGGCAACATGTCTCTCTATTCAGCAATATTCATGCTATTTTTTTTTCCCCTCTCAGAGAGCCGTGTGGTGCTTGGGGTACAGGTCCTGGGGATTTAATTCATTTCTTCCTTTTTATGTTTTTGACCCCGCAGAAGCCTGGTAAATGGTGTGCGATGCATGTGCAAATTGCGTGGATGATCTATCAGCATCAGGAGAAGAATAAGGTACCTACGCTATTCGCCTGGAACACGTGAACACATTGTGGTTTTGCCTTCTCATTTTCCCCTCTCCTCCCCATCTCCTGCTGCTTCCATTGCCTGTATTAAACACCTCGATCAAATCATCCCTTAACCTTCTCTGCTCTCAGGAGAACAACCCCAGCTTCTCCCGTCCTCTGTGTAACTAAACGTCTTCAACCCAGGTCCCATGCTAGTAACAATCTTCTTTATATCTTCGTTCATGTCCTGAGGGAGGTGTTTCAGGAGGAGGGGATGTTAATGCTATGTTAATGAGATTGTTAGGATACACTGGTGAAGGGCATTGTTTGATTATGTACTTTGAGCACATATAAATAGGGGACACTTGGCCAAGGTGGGTATTAACAAGTCCAGGCTGTGGGCGGTCGAAGGGGTCCTCAGGCTCGACTGCCTGCCCCTCTTCCATGGCTACTTTTGCGGTCGGGTGTCCACTGGTTCTCTTGAGGCTTCCCGCGACTGGTGGGCATCACGGGGGCAAGAGTGCTTCATTGGCCCCCAAAACCACGTTTTAGTTTAATTTGGTACGGCTTCTTCAATTTTTTTCTTTTACTACCTTAAGGGGCTGTCAGTTGGTTTAATTGGCTTTTTAAAAATTGAATATTTGGTTAATTTGTTAAATTGGTACTCAAAAGAGTATAAATAGGGGATAGCTGGGTCACTGGGGGTGTTTGGAGAGCTACGTGACTGAGTATGGTCAATAAACTCAGTGAAAAAAAGCTCTGTGTCTTGGTTTTGACTTCACCCAACGGCTTGGATTCTATTAACATTGGGGTGGTGAAGGGAGAGTTGAATTTTAAAAGGGGTGCAAGAACAAAGAGACCTGCAGGCATACACGTGTTTGAAGATGGAAGGATACGTTGAGAAGGCCGTTGAACAAGCAGATGGGATCCTCGGAGCGTCTTTTATAACGGTGATGATGCCAAAATTTTCACCGTTCATCATTGCTCATCTGAAATTGACAGCAACCTCTTTAGTCCACACACGAGCAGTTAAACAAAGCAGTCCCCAGAGGTTATCATCGGTGATACTACACCTCTTCAGAGGGTGCACTGTTGGGGTTGTCGAAGAATGCAATCATTTAGAAATCACTGAACTGTTGAAAATTTCCGTTACCAAACTTTGTCATGATGTAACAAACCTTTGAAAAAGTTAAATGAGGGTTCCTAGCCCCTGCTTCTTTTGCCAGTTACCTCTGGTTAGCGACCCCCTGCCAGTGGAAACGGTTTCTTCTTAGTATCTCTATCAAAACTTTTCCTGATTTTGAATGTCTCTATTAAATCTCCCCCTTAACCTTCTCTGCTCTAAAGAGAACAACCCCAGCTTCTCCAGTCTCTCCACGTTAACTGAAGCCCCTCATCCCTGGGACCGTGCTAGTAAATTTCCTCCGTACCCTCTGCGAGACTTTGACTGCCTTCCTTAAAAAAAAAAGTGGTGCACAGAATTGGACACAATGCTCCAGCTGGGGCCTAACTACTGATTTATAAGGGGTTCTTCGGAACCTCTGCACTTACCACTCAATTTATAAAACCAAAGGGCTTGATTTCATCGAGAGTGGTGAAGCAACAGTGTTCAAAGAAAGTTGCCCAAAAAGATCTAGTGATCTTCGTAGCGTAGATTTTCCTTCTCCCAAATCCAGTGGACCTTCAGGTGCCCAGCAACAGGGATGACATCATCCGGGGTAGGCAGCCAATCGCATTGAAGCATTTTCACAGACAGCAAACACCACCTAACCCTTCCATTTTAATTTTAAAGTTTCTTACAGGTAGTGAAATAAATAATTGGGATTAAGATCGGGACTAAAATATAAACGTGAGATGATTCTTATAAAACTGCGTAATTTCTTTTATCATAATGGAGACATTTAACTTTCAGCAAATATAAAATTATTCTTTTGAGGTGCTGGGCAATATCTATAAAATTAGTACTCTGTTTAAAAACCAACAAGGTGAAACTTTTTCAAAGGTTTTTACAGCAAGACTCGGCATAACATTGGAAGGTTTCAACAGTTCAGTGATTTCTGATCGATTGCATTCTTTGGTGACCCCAACAGCGCACCCTCCGGAAAAGTGTAGTATCACCGATGACAACCCCTGGATTCCTGCGTTTAGCTGCACACTTGTGGACCCTAGAGGTTGCTGTTAATGTCAGAAGAGCAGTGAGGATGAATGCGGACCATTTTGGCGCTATTCCCACTGAAAAGTCCGCTCCGAGGATCCCGTGTGTTCCTCAAACAGCCTCCTCAACTCGCCCTTGCACCTTCACAGATGTGTGTACCTGCAGGCGCCTCTGTTCCTGCACCCCCTTTAAAATCAAACCTCTCCTTTTACCACCTCCCTCCTCCTGGAAGGCCTCCCTCAGGACATAAGCATAGATGTTAAGAGGAGAGTTACTAGACCTGGAATGAGGAAGTTGAGTAGTCTGGGAGTGTAATGATCTCGGTGGAGACCAGTAAATTTTAAAATGAAAATCAAACTCCCCAGTTATTAACTTAAAGAATTACTTTGAAAGCTTTCACGTTTTAATCAAAGGTTTTTACTGTACAAGAGTTAAACAAAGCAAGTACTGCCAACGTAACAGTATATTTTGTAAACACTTCAGCTTAAAAACCCAAAAATCTCAACAGAACACTTCTCGTTCCGCTTTCTTTCCACCCGAGTTCCCGTATACTTTACAGGATCTTGAGGGTTCCTTCACTTCCCTGGGACCAAACCAAGGCGTGCCAAGGAGCTCTCAGGATTTCACCTCGAGTCTCATTGGCATTCCCACTATTCTCCGAGGTACGAGATTTCTCGGGCCCTTCCATTAGCAATCGGGTAGATGAACTCTCCAACGCCTCACGGTTGTGGACTCCCCGGCTCAGGCACGTGCCTCACTGCATTCTTCGTTGATAGCCCCTCTGCTAACTGGTTCCTGCTGCTTTACAGCTCTGGGGCTGGTTCCCTCCTCTGCTTGTCTCAAAGCTGCTCCCAGGCTTCCACCAACTGTTTCAGCAAAAGATCGCGCTGGCAAAGCCAAAAGGGCAACCTCTCTGCGTGACCTATTTCCGTAGCAACGCGGTCCACCTGGGATGTTCCAGACAGAAATATATAAACAAATTATCTCCAGCTCCCAAATTTCCCCTTTGATCTGGGAAACCACATGAAGAATTTAAGCCCCTTATCGGAACAGCTGCAGTCTCCACCGCGGAGCCCGGGAGAGGGGTCACTCGTTGTTTGGTCTTCTCCCATTTTCATCTCTGCGCTAAGTAAACAAAGGCCACCCTTTGAATCGCGATTCCTCCAGGTTTGTTCACCAGCTTCTCAAACCCGGTCTTTTCACTCGCAGTCCAAAATTTCAATCCCCAAACCAAAAGTTATGTTCCTAAAGCATATGAATACATATTACACATATGTTACATATTCGTAACAAGACTCTGGAGCTGTTCTCCTCGGAGCAGAGAAGGTTGGGGGGGGGGAGATTTAATCGAGGGGTTCAAAGTCACGAGGTTATGTCGATCGAGTCAATAAGGAGAAACAGTTTCCAGCGGCAGGAGGGTCGGGAAAGCAAGAGGGACAGAGACCGAAGGCAACTGGGAAAAGAAGCAGGGAGGGAAGATGAGAATTCAAACTTGCGCATGATACTGTGGAACGCGCTGCCCGAAAAGGTGGCGGGAGTGGGCTGAGTGGTAACTTAAGAAAAGGAATTGGATAAATACTTGAAGGGGTGTAATTTTCAGGGCTACGGTGAGAAAGCAGAGGGACAGTGGGTCTAATTGCATCGCTCCTGGAATGGCACAAGTATAATGGGCCTCCTCCTCTCTGAGTGCTGTGAGCCCTTTGAATTCTCCATCCCAGAGTGCTGTAGCCTTGAGCATTTTGAAGACTGGAGGCTAGATTTTTGGACGCTGAGGTAATTAAAGGGGATAGCGCGGGAAGGTGGAGTTGGAGTAGAAAATCGGCCATGCTCTAATTGGATAGGGCGGAGCAGGCTTGAGGGGCCAAATAGCCTCCTCCTGCTCCGATCTCTTACGGTCGGTTGTGGTTTCGGATTGGGGACGTGTAGTACTCTTGGAACTACGCTTATCGGCTGGGATGTTGGGGATGTTTCCTGACCTCGCCCCACTCTTTCTCTCCGCCCCCCACAGATGATCCACACGGACCACCACAAACTGGACTTCACCAAGACGGACCTGCTGAGCCGGAATGCCAGCAGCATCTTCGGGCCCATCACGCACTCGCACGAGCTGGCCCGGCCAGCCACGCTCTTCACTGCTGCAGGTACGGGGCGTTACTGTCTTGTCAATCACACTACGATCATTGTTAAAATTAAGAGAAACGGCTGATGGGTATTAATTCTCTTTGAGCACGTATAAATCGGGGACCGCTGGGACACTAGGTTGAGTGGGAGGAGAGCTGCGAGACTGAACAAGTCAATAAAGATAAGCTCGGTGTCTTGGTTTCAGCTTGACCAGCCGACTTGGATCCTGTTAACCCGGGAAAGCACTGCAGGGTGGGAGGGAGGGGATGACGTGGATGGGGGAGTAGCTGTTAGTCGGGGAGCCAGAATTTTGCTCAACATCATCTCAATCCCTCTTGGAGACGTCTGTGAGGTTTTATCGTGTTAATCAATACCACATCAATGCAGACTGTTGGGTGCAATCTGCCTTGTCATACTCTCTTTTTCCACTCCTCTACCACCGCCACTGCACCCCACTTTGCCCATGTGAACTGTGTGATGGGGGAGCGGGGGTGGGAATCTTCAAGGATTCTCTCACTGCGCGTAATCTGAGTTTTTTTTTTCATTCATTCACGAGATGTGGGCGTCGCTGGCCGGGCCCAGCGTTTACTGCCCATCCCTAATTGCTCTTGAGAAGGTGGTGGGTGAGCTGCCTTCTTGAGCCGCTGCAGTCCCCGTGTGGTGTAGGTACACCCACAGCACTGTTAGGGAGGGAGCTCCTGGATTTGACCCAGCGACAGTGAAGGAACGGCCGGTATATTTCCAAATCAGGATGGTGAGCGGCTCGGAGGGGAACTTCCAGGTGGTGGTGTTCCCCATGTGTCTGCTGCCCTTGTAGCAGTCGTGGGTTTGGGCAGCGCTGTCGAAGGAGCCTTGGTGAGTTGCTGCAGTGCATCTTGTAAATGGTACACACACTGCTGCCACTGTGCGTCGGTGGTGGAGGGAGTGAATGTTTGTGGATGGGGTGCCGATCAAGTGGGGCTGCTTTGTCCTGGACGGTGTCAAGCTTCTTAAGTGTTGTGGGAGCCGCACTCATCCAGGCAAGTGGAGAGTATTCCATCACACTCCTGACTGGTGCCTTGTAGATGGTGGACAGGCTTTGGGGAGTCAGGAGGTGAGTTACTCTCCGCAGGATTCCCAGCCTCTGACCTGCTCTTGTAACCACAGTATTTATATGGCTGGTCCAGTTCAGTTACTGGTCAATGGTATCCCCAGGATGTTGATAGTGGGGGATTCAGTGATGGTAATGCCATTGAATGTCAAGGGGCGATGGTTGGATTCTCTCTTGTTGGAGATGGTCGTTGTCCTTGTGTGGTGTGAATGTTACTTGCCACTTATCACCCCATTTCTCGTTACAGATGCCGTGCATCCAGCATCCTCACCGTTTGCTACCCCGAGTGCTCTTAACACATTCCTCAATCCTCCATCCCACCTCGGTAAGTCCGGCGGCTGAGACACATCCCACCACCCCCCTCCCTCCCTCCCTCTTCCCACTCCACCCACTCCTCCTGCGTTTCCAGTGTGCACTGTGGACCTGGGGGAGGACAGCAGGCTCTGATTCCTCAGACTGCGCGCCAGGCGAATGTACCCCCTCCCCGGCGTGACTCCAGGACCCCATGCTTGGGCTGCTCCTCCGATGTGAGGGGGCCCTGGGTTTAACGTTTCTCCTCCCCGCACGTTGCAGAGACCTGTGGCCACAGTGCCTTCCGAGGCTGCTGAACTCCCTCACTCCCGAGGCCGGGAGTGCCGGGCCTCTGGATTCCAGGAGGCTCGGACCCCTGCAAGCTCCTGTCGCATCTGAAGGGTGGCGCGTCTGCCTCCGTGGTGGCCCCATGACCCCGAGAGCTCCCGTACCGGCGCGCTGAGGCGCACCTTCAACCGCACGTCCTGCGTCACGGGGACGGGTCCTGGTCAAGGCACCGAACTTTGCACCGCCGATGAAGCTAGCCAAAGATTGAGCCTGCCCGTGGGGTTCCCGAACGCACGGACCCGGCAGACTGAGCCATTGGCAGCCAAGACCTCAGCACGCCCACCCCTCCCCACCAGCGCCCCACGGACCGTACGGCTGTCGATGACCACTTGCCCTAACTTCCTCGACGAGAGGACATCCCAGGATTGCGGTTGGGTTGCGTTGGGCCCTTTAAGCAGGGCCGGGCTGGGCTGGGCGGTCGAGAAGGAGAGTGGGACGGAGGTGGCCTGGGTGAACCCCATCTCCCCTGAGCTTCGGGGGTCGAAGGGCGACGGAGAGGAGGGAAGGGTCGAAGGTCGACAGCGGAGAGCCGACGTGGTAACCCGCTGTGCGCTGTGTTTTCTCCCCTCTCTCACCACCCCCACCCCACCCAACAGATCCCTACGGCAGGACCCAGGCCTACAGTGCGATCGGGCAGCTGACGAACAGGGCCTTTGGAGGGCTGGGGAACCCCGCAGTAGGTAAGTGAGACTCGGCACTCCACTCCCCAACCCCCAAGGTGGAGACCTTACCCCCGACGCGGTCCCTTCTCCAAACGCCACCCCCCCACCGTCCTGAGCTAGATTTGTCACCCTTGTGGGCACCAGCGCAGCTCGGACAAGACCCTCTGTTCACCCCCGGCACCTCGGCAGCACACATCTCTCTCAGTCCGGAAGGAGAGACTTTGCCGTTTGATAGAACCTTCCACGAGGCTGCGGACTTGCCAAAGGTACTTCCCAACAAGCGAAGATAGCCTCTGAAGGCTGGCCACTGTTTAATGTGGAAACGCTGGGAGCCAATTTGCATGCAGCAAGCTCACCGGAATCGTGATTAGCCAAGCGACCAACTCGACCCTTTTTCTTCTTCCTGCTGAGGCTTGGATGATGCATAAATATTACCCGCTGGACCCCAGGATTGGACTCCCCCTGCTGCTCTCGTGGGATTTATGTCCACCTCAGAGAGCAGACGGATCCTCGGCTTAAAATGGCATCCAAAAATGCAGCTCAGTACTGACACTCCGACAGTGCGGCTCTCCCTCAGTACTGACTCTCCGACAGTGCGGCGCTCCCTCAGTACTGACCCTCTGACAGTGCGGCGCTCCCTCAGTACTGACCCTCCGACAGTGCAGCGCTCCCTCAGTACTGACCCTCCGACAGTGCGGTGCTCCCTCAGTCCTGACCCTCCGACAGTGCGGCGCTCCCTCAGTACTGACCCTCCGACAGTGCGGCGCTCCCTCAGTACTGACCCTCCAACAGTGCGGCGCTCCCTCAGTACTGACCCTCCGACAGTGCGGCACTCCCTCAGTACTGACCATCCGACAGTGCGGCGCTCCCTCAGTACTGACCCTCCGACAGTGCGGCGCTCCCTCAGCACTGACCCTCCGACAGTGCGGCGCTCCCTCAGTACTGGCCACTGGGATATGTTGGCCTGGATTACGGGGCTCGAGTCTCTGGGGTCTGGCTCGAATGCACCACCTCCTCAATTCCGGGGATGCGACCTGCTGGGTGCTGCCTGCGTTCTTTGCCTTTGTGGTCCTCGTTGCCTCACCTTCCCTTCCTCTCTCTCCTCCCCTCCCCCTGCAGCTACCAGCACCGTGTTCGCTCACAAGGAGAGCCCAGCCGCCCAGGGCTTCGGGAGCCCTCGCGAGCATTGGAACCGCCTGCACCAGACGCCCCCGTCCTTCCCCACCCCTCCGCCTGCGTGGCCCAGGCCCGGGGAGGGCGAGCGGGACCGGGGCAGCCTCCTGGACAAGGAGCCCGACTGCGACAAGCACGAGATCCCCTTCATCAAAGAGGAGAAGGAGAGGTGAGCGGTGGCGACGTGTGGGCGGTGGAACTTTCCGGACGTACTTACTCTATTATGGCGTGTGGGCCGGCGCTGGCAAGACCATGATTCGTTGCCCACCCCTAACCCGCCCCTTGAACTGAGTGACCCACTCGGGCCATTTCGGAGGAGCAGCGAAGGAGTCAACCCCACTGCTGCGGGTCTGGAGTCACATGTAGGCCAGACCAGGTAAGGGCGGCAGACTCCCCCCACCCCCACTCCGCCCCCGAAGGACCCTAGTAAACCAGATGGGTTTGTACCACAATCGATGATAGTTTCACGGTCGCCATTAATGCGACCAGCTTTTTCCTTCCAGATTTGTTTTTTTATGCATTGCTGAGCGCAAAAAAGGAGACAAACTGTGGAAACTTTTTCGTCTTGGACTCATCAGGACGGTTTCACAAGAATTCCAAATCTCCTTCCTGGTTTGAATTGAGGCAAAGGCCCCGCTGTTAACTGTTCTCTCCTGCATCCTCCATGGCGACAGCCTCGACCTATCATACCCCGCTTGCCAACCAATCAGAAATCTCCTCTCGTGCGGTGTAAATTATTGTTCCTTTTGAGATTCGGTATTCTTGCAAATTTGCCCTAAACGAGTGCGAGACAGAAATTTCCCACAGCGTTTTTCTCTCCTTTCGGCAATGCTCATTTGTTTTCATTAGTTTATTAATAAACAGCTTGTTTAATTAATTAACCATTAATTTAATAATGTTAATTTTTATATGGCGCCAGCCGCCGTGGTGGGATTTGAACCCTTGTCCCCAAGAGCATTAGCCTCAGCCTCTGGTTTCCAATCCATTGACATTACCAGTACGCCGCCAGCCCCATAATCTTGCGGTTATTAAACTGGGCATGGGTAGCGGGGGTGGGGGGAAAGAGGGCAGCGTAATATCGAGCCTGAGGGATTGAAGAATGATTGGGTGAGGGAGTGCTGTGGTCACAGTCCCTCTGCTCATAAGTCATTAGGTGAGGGGGTGGTCCCCCCGGGGGTGAGGGATTTGCTTTGTTTTTTTTTTTTTCCTTCTTTTGCTTCGGCTCTCTGCCCGAAAGCGGGTCCGACCCACAGTGCCGCCATCTTCCCCCCGCTCGCAGGGAGGATCAAGGAGGCCGGTCCTGAATCTGCCCCGGCCAGGACCGGGGATCGAATGTTGGCACCAAACTGGTCCAGAGCAGCCGTCCAGCCAATGGAGCCGACCAGTTTCCCCCTCCCTCCCGCAAAAGAGTCCGAGCTGCTGTGGCTACACGGCGACGTCCACTCAAGACAATGCGTTTTGTAGTTGTGGGAGGTATGGATGACGATGGGAGAGGCTGCACTTTCCTTCCATCGCGTGGCTCTGGCTAGGAGTCTCTCCCACTCTTGCCGCTCGCCTCTGGGAAGCATTCACAGGTTGATACTCGACCCGTTTGACCCTTGCGATGAACACACCTTCCTTGACCCATCCAACCCCGGAGTGGGACTGGAACCAGAGCTTCTGACTCCAAGGTAGTGACATTACCCAGTGCTCCACCAGGTCCCCAGTGAGGGAGATAGAGGGTGCAAAGACTCAGGGCAGAAAGAGAATGGCCACTGGCTTCCCCACCCTCTTACCACCCCCGCCGGCATGCCCTCACCCCCTCCCAATTAACCGGGAGTTTCTGATCTCTGCAGGGAAGCTGTGTACAGCCGCTACTCGGTCCGCATGTCTCCGGCAGCCCAGAAAACCGGCAGCGTTGCCCCGGTGATGGACGAGGAGAGGGGCCGCCCCAGGAGCAGCAACAGCAGCGAGCCACGAGGTGCCACGCGAGAGCGGGAGCGAGAGCGGGAGCGGACCGAGCCCCCCAGGGACCATTTCAAGCAGGAGCATCGAGGCCGGGAGTTCCAGCCGCTGCTGGCGGAGGATGGCCGGGCCGCCGCCAAGAGGCCGGGGGAGGAAGCGGGCAAGGGCGCCCGCGAGACAGGCAGGGAGCCCTCGCCCTACTCCCGGCCGCCCGGCGCCTCCGAGGGCCTCAAGCCGAGCCTCCTCCGCGAGCTGGCCAAGAGGCACGAGGTGAAGGTGAAGGAGGAGAGGAAGGAGGAACACGACCTGGTGGCAGCTGGGGTGGCGCCGCCGGGTTTCGAGCCCGCCGCCCAGCTCCCGCGCGGCCACGTCCCCGGGGGCGCCGCGCACGCCCTGCACGCCCTGCACCCGCTGCCGGTGCCCCTCGCCGTGGTCGGGCAAGTCAACGGCCTGGGCGTGCTGGAGAGGAACCGGGTGCTAGCCGGCCCCTTCCTGGGGGTCGGGCACCCCGGGGTCGCGCCCGGCGCCGGGGGCGAGCGCCTGGCGCCCTACGCCTGGGACCCCTTCCGCGACCCCTGGCGGGAGGCGTGCCGGGGCCCGGAGCTGTCGCCGCTCCACCAGCGCTACCCCGTGCCCCAGCCTCAGCCCCCGCCCCAGCCCCGCTTCTACGAGCCCGAGCGGCCCTACCGGGAGCGGTCACTGCTGCGCGACCTCGTCCCAGAGGGCCTGCTGGCCGAGGCCCGGCGCGAGCAGGAGCCGGGGGGCCTGCTGGACGAGCAGCTGCTGCTGCGCGAGGAGTACGAGCAGCGGGCCCGGCTCCTGAGCTTCCTGGGGCCCCCTCACCCGCACCCTCACCCTCACCCTCACCACCCTTACCCCCGTGTCAGCCCCTCCCTGGTGCACCAGAACAGCCTGCTCAGCAAGACGCCGCCCATGGCCACCCTGGGAGCTCCTCCGCCCCTCATCTCCTCCGCCGGAGCCCGGCCCGGCTCCCCTCCCACTCGCGCCACCCCACTCTCGGCCTCCGATCTGCGGGACCTTTCCACCTACAGTCACAAGGACCGAGACTCCAGATAACCCGACGAGGAGAGAGAGAGAGAGAGAGAGAGAAGCGGCCAGAGTCTTAAAAAAAAAAATTCCGAGGGACAACACAGACTGTGCAGCCCCCCCCCCCATCGTGCATTTAATGCCCGTGGTCGACTCGAAACTCTTTTTTTGAAGCGAAAGGCTGACAGAGAAAAGAAACCGTGTAAATATTTATATTATATAACCAGCGCGACACATTGGCTCTTGGGGCAAGCAACAGCGAAATATTTTGTACATTTTTAAAAAGGTTTGGGGATGTGATTTTAAGCGATGCAATTTTATTTTCTCCTCTTTGTTCTTTGCCCCCGCTACCCCACCCCCACTTTCCCTGAGTCCTGTGACCTGCGCCACCGCCCTCACCCACCCCCACCCCACCACCCGTCTCCTGGGGCCCCGACGAGTTTTTAATTGTATTTTTTTTATGAAAACGGTATCTACATTGTAAAGAAGAGCTTTCTTAATCATATGTGACCGAGGACTCGATGTAGCTGAATTATAACGGCTTTGACAACGAACAGGCCCGATTTGCTGCACGCTTTTGTGACGTCGGGCTCCGAGCCCCGACCCTCCACCCCCCCCACCCCCTGCCAAAGCACACACGCACACATACACACCCACGCACGTCGGACCGGGAGGAGAGCAGTCAGCGAGACAGCACAGGCCACCCCGCCGTAAGCCAACTCCACGGAGCGCGAGGAGCCTTCGAGGCCAGGAACGAGGAGTGGAGGGGGAAGCTGGGTAAACATGAGGTGGGGGGGAGGGGAAAGGCAGGGGCGACGTGTTGGCGGGGCTGAGATGAAGACGGGGGGAGGGAGGTGGCGGGTTGGTTTGGGAGGAGGCTAGTGTGGAGTAGGAACACCGGAGCGTAGCAGATGGGCCGAAGGGTGACAATACTGTGCGGGAAGGGGTACCTGCTGAAGGGCGACCCCACCCCCACCAACCTGGCCTCAGCCACCAGCTAGAGAGACGAGGGCGCAACGAAGAGAATTCTATTGCTCTTCCAGTGGTGTCACTGGGATCTTGTGCACCAGCCTCAGAGGGCAGACAGCTCCATTGACAGTGTGGGGCTCCCTCATACTCACCCTCCGACAGCGCGGCGCTCCCTCAGTACTGACCCTCCGACAGTGCAGCACTCCCTCAGTACTGACCCTCCGACAGTGCGGCTCTCCCTCAGCACTGACCCTCCGACAGTGCGGCGCTCCCTCAGTACTGACCCTCCGACAGTGCAGCACTCCCTCAGTACTGACCCTCCGACAGTGCGGCTCTCCCTCAGCACTGACCCTCCGACAGTGCGGCGCTCCCTCAGTACTGACCCTCCGACAGTGCGGCTCTCCCTCAGCGCTGACCCTCCGACAGTGCGGCGCTCCCTCAGCGCTGACCCTCCGACAGTGCGGCTCTCCCTCAGTGCTGACCCTCTGACAGTGCGGCTCTCCCTCAGCACTGACCCTCCGACAGGGCGGCTCTCCCTCAGCACTGACCCTCCGACAGTGCAGCGCTCCCTCAGCACTGACCCTCCGACAGTGCGGCGCTCCCTCGTCACCGACCCGCACTTTCCAGCCTCAACGTCAGTGCACAAGTGTCTGGAGTGGGGCTGAACCCCATGACCTTCCTGAAGGAGAGAATTGCCCTGTTGTGATCTGGAACTCCATGTCAGGTGTCCGACTCTCGAAACAAGCCTCTGTCCACAGACTACCGACCCAGGCTGGGGCTAGAAACCTGGGAGGAGATTATACTGGCAGGATTTGGAGTGGCTGACTGGGTTGTGTGGGTATATTGCTGTGGCTCTATTCAAAGGGGATGAGAAAAACATAGGTGCGGGACCTGATTTCATTCAGTGCACCGGAACAGAGACCAATTCTCCGGACCAATCCCAAAGACCTGAGGATTCCCAAAGGGAGGGAGTTAGATAGCCCTTTGTGGAACCCTGGTTAGGTTCCCGTGCCCCACGTCTGGAAGGTGGGGCAGGGGAACAGGACATTTCCACGGTGGAGAGACTTTGACCTGGGGTGTTCTCTTTGGAGCGGAGAAGGCGAAGAGGGGATTCAATCGAGGTGTTCAAAATCAGCAAGCGTTTTGGAGAGTCTATAAAGGGGAAACTCTTTGCACTGACTGGGAGGTCAGGGACCACATTAAAACGAATTGGCCACAGAACCAGGCTTCAGGTGAAAATCTTCTATGGAAGCCGGTTGTTGTGGACTGGACTGTGTTGCCTGAAGGAGACGTGGAGGCAGATTCCTACCTACCGTTCCCAGGAGGAGGTTGGATGGAGTTCAGTGCAAGAAATTTGGAGGGCGGTGGGGATGGAGCAGGTTAGTGGAACTATTTTGGATAGCTCTCCTTCAAAGAGCCAGCAACGGCACCACAGGCCGCATGGTGGTCTCCTTTCAGCCTGGTTGGCTGTTTTTAAGTGAGCGACGATTAGCTGGTGCACAGTCGAGACTCAGCTCAATGGCTGCAGCCACAGGACAGCGGTAAGCCCTCCGCGTGCGCGCGCTGGTTCCACTTCGAGAAGAGACGCGGCAAAGTTCCACATGAAAGGCTTTGCTAATCGAACTGGAGGCTACGGCGGAATGATGGAAAACCCACTCGAAGGGTAGGCAGCCATGACCAATCAATGAGCTGCATTTTCGTAGCACCTTTCATGATGGCCTTGAGCGCTTTTGCAGCCAGTCAAGTATCGTCGCTTGTGTGAAGTGTGGTACCGATTAGTGCACGGCAAGCACCCAAAAACAGCACTGAGGTCATGGTCATTTATAGTGTTGGTTCAGAAGTACATATTGGGCACAAATCCCTTCCTACTCTTCAGAGCAGTGGCATTCGAACTTCAATGCCCCCCAAAGCGGACAAACAGGGCCCATTATTCAAAATCTCAAAACCAAATATGGCAACTCGCTGTGTGTCTCCCTCAGTACTGACCCTCCGACAGTGCAGCGCTCCCTCAGTACTGACCCTCCGACAGTGCGGCGCTCCCTCAGCACTGACCCTCCGACAGTGCGGCGCTCCCTCAGTACTGACCCTCCAACACTGCGGCGCTCGCTCAGTATTGATACTCCGACAGTGTGGTACTCCCACAGTACTGACCCTCCGTCAGTGCGGGGCTCCCTCAGTGCAGACCCTCTGACAGTGCGGGGCTCCCTCAGTGCAGACCCTCTGACAGTGCGGCGCTCCCTCAGTGCTAACCCTCCGACAGTGCGGCGCTCCCTCAGTGCTGACCCTCTGACAGTGCGGCGCTCCCTCAGTACTGACCCTCCGACAGCATGGCACTCCCTCTGTACTGACCCTCCGATTGTGCGGTGATACCTCAGTACTGACCCACCAACAGTACGGCAGTCACTCAGTACTGAACCCCCAACAGTGCGGCACTCCCTCAGTGCTTACCCTCCGACAGTGCGGCGCTCCCTCAGTACTGACCCTCCGGCAGTGCGGCGTTCCCTCAATGCTGACCCTCTGACAGTGCGGGGCTCCCTCAGTACTGAACCCCCGGCAGGGTGGTGCTCCTTCAGTGCTGACCCTCCGACTGCCCAGCGATCCCTTGGGACCGACCTTCCGACAGTGCGGCGCTCCCTCTGCACTGACCCTCCGACAGTGCAGCGATCCTTCAGTTCTGACCCTCCGACAGTGTGGCGATCCCTCAGTACTGACCCTCCGACAGTGCGGTGCTCCCTCAGTACTGAACCCCCGACAGTGCGGCGCTCCCTCAGTACTGACCCTCCGACAGTGCGGCTCTCCCTCAGTACTGACCCTCTGACAGTGCGGCGCTCCCTCAGCACTGATCCTCTGACAGTGCGGCGCTCCCTCAATACTTACCATCTGAAAATACGACGCTCCCTTTGTACTGACCCTCCAAGGGGAGAGATTTCCACAGACTGACCACCCTCGGAGAGAAGAAATTCCTCCTGACCTCCGTCTTCAACGGGAGACCCCTCATTCTGAAACTGCCTCCCTCGTTTTAGTTTCCCCCCTCTCTCACGAGGGGGAAACATGCTCTCAGCAGCAACCCTATTGACCTCAGAATCTTATCGGTCTCGATAAGATCGCCTCTCATTCTTCTAAACTCCAATGGGTACAGGGCCCAACCTGCTCAACCTCTCCTCACAAGACAAACCCCCTTCATCCCAGGAATCAGCCGACTGAACCTTCTCTGAACGGCCTCCTGTGCGAGTCTGTCCCTCCTTAAGTAAGGAGACCAAAACTGTCCCCAGTGCTCCAGGTGCGGCCTCACCAACGCCCTGTACAGTCGGAGCGAGACTTCCCAACTTTTATGCTCAGTTCCCCGGCATTAAACGCCAATATTCCCCATTTGCTCCTGATGCTTGAAGAGAATAGTTTGGGAGAAACTGTTTCCATTGGCAGAGGCTTGGGGTGGATTCGATAACCAGAGGGACACAGGTTTAAGGTGTAGAACGAGAGGGAAGCTGAGGGAACATTGCTTCACACAGCGAGTTGTTGTGACCTGGAAGGCGCTGCCTGAAGCAGATTCAATAGGAACGCTCAGAATGGTGGAATTGGAGAAATCGGGGCACAGATTTTACAGAGCTTGAGGGAAGGAGCCGGGGCGGTGTCGGTGGTGTGCGTGACTGACTGGCAAGCTCTTCCGAAGAGTTGGCAGAGGCACGGTGGGCCGAATAGGTGAAGGAGAAGGCTCACACTTGCCCTGCCATTCAATAACATCATGGGTTGATCTGATTGTGTCCTTAACTTCACTTTCCTGTCTGTCCCCCACCATAACCTTCGACTCCCTCGTCGATCAGAAATCTGCCTAACTCAACGCCCCGGCCTCCACTGCTCTCTGAGGGGGGGTGGAGAGAATCCCACAGACTGACCACCCTCTGAGAGAAGAAATTCCTCCTCATCTCCGTCTTCAACGGGAGACCCCTCATTCTGAAACTGTGGCCCCCTCCCCTCATTCTAGATTCCACCCCACGAGGGGGAAACATCCTCTCAGCATCCACCCCTGTCCAGCCCCTCCCCTCAGAATCTTATCTGTCTCAGTAAGATCGCCTTTCATTCTTCTAAATTCCAGTGGGTACAGGCCCAACCTGCTCAACCTCTCCTCACAAGACAAACCCCCTTAGTCCCAGGAATCGGCCGAATGAACCTTCTCTGAACGGCCTCCAGTGCGAGTAAATCCCTCCTTAAGTAAGGAGACCAAAACTGTCCACAGTGTTCCAGATGCGGGCTCCCCAACGCCCTGTACAGTCGGAGCGAGACTTCCCCACTTTTATATCATCCATCCCCCTCGCAGTGAAGGACAACATTCCATTTGCCTTCCGAATCACTTGCTGCATCTGCGTACTGACATTTTGTGACTCATGTACCAGGACACCCAGATCCCTCGGTATCGCAGCATTCTGCAGAGTCTCTCCATTTAAATAATATCCTGCTTTTCTGTTCTCCCTGCCAAAGTGGACAAGCTCACATTGTCCGCACGTGACCCTCCATCAGTTGAGGCTGAAATGCTCCACTCAGTTCAGAAGGTAACTGGATCTGCTACCTGAAGTGCTAGAATTGCAAGGCTGTGGACCAGGGGCTGGAAAGTGGGATTAAAATGAGCGGCTAGTTTCTTTTTTCTCTCTTTGGCCGGAGCAGACACAATGGGCTGAATGGCCCCTTTCTGCACTGTTACTCTTCTATGGTTCTATCTGCCAAATTTTTGCCCTCTCACTTTATATATATCACTTTTCAGACTCTTTGTATCCTCCTCACAACTTGCTTTCCTACCTATCTTTGAGTCGTGCAAATTTGGCTCCTGTATGGTCAGTCCCTTTGTCCAAGTCATTCATATAGACTGTACATCGCTGAGGCCCCAGCACTGATCCCTGCGGTCCTCCACTGGCTACAGTTTACCAGTCTGAAAATGACCTCTTTCTCGCAACTGTTTTCTGTTATTTAACCAATCCTCTATCCAGCCGTATATATTACCCACAACACAATGTGCTCTTATTGATCGGTACCTGATCAAATTTGGAAACCCATATACACAACATCTACTGATTCCCCTTTATCCACCCTGCATGCTATGTCCTCAAGGAACTCTAATAAATTTGTCAAACATGATTTCCCTTTCACAAAACCTTACTATCTCTGCCTAATTGTATTATGATTTTCTAAATAGCCTACCACCACCTCCCTGATAATGGATTCGAGCTTTTTTTCCCAATGGCAGATGTTCGACCAGCTGGTCTCCGAGCTTCCTGCCTCCCTCCTTTCTTGGATAGAGGTGTCACATTTACGGTTGTCCAATCTGCTGGGACCTGTCCAGAGTCTTGTGAATTTTGGCAGATCACCACCCTTGCACCCACCATCTCAAATCAAGAAACTGGCTTGATGTAGACTTTTATTTCCATGTCGAGAAACAGAAGGGATTTCCCAGAAACTAAGCGCTCACCAGAATTTGGTCGCACTTTTTTTTGCTATTATTGGGATGCTTTTTGTGCCTTTGAATAAATATTTTATACCTGTCTTCATAGTTAAAGTCTCTGTTATTTCCTTGTTTTCCATCCCTAACTCCCCGGTTGCATCCTCCACGTGGACAAAACTTACTTTAGCTACTCTCTTCCTTTTCATATTCTTGAAGTGGTTTTTACTGTTTTTTTTTACATTTCTTGCTAGTTTTCTCTCATCTTCTGATTCCTCTCTCTTTAGTTTTTCCTGACACCCTTTGTTGGCTTCTAAATATTTCCCAGTCTTCTGACCTACCACTAAACTTCACAGCATTTTACAAGCCTTTTCCTCCAATTTCATACCAACCCCCACTGAGAAACAAAGACTTTGCTGAGAGTTACAGATTATCTCCTCAAATGTCTGCCACTGCTTCTCCAAGGTTTTACCTTTTAACCTGTTTTCCCAGTCCACTTTGGCCAACTCCGCCCTCATATCCTTGTCATTGCCTTTATTTAAGTTTAAGATACTAGTTTTAGAGCCATATTTTTCACTGTCAAACTGAATGTGAAAATCCATGATTTTATGATCACTCTTGCCCGGAGGCTCCTTTACTACGAGGTTGTTAATCAATCCTGTCACATTGCACATTACCAGGTATAATATAGGTCTAAATCTACAACATATTGTTGTAAGATACTGTCCTGGATACACTCGGCTTATCCTCCAGGCTACCTTTGCCAACCTGATTCATCCAGTCCATATGAAGATTAAAACCGTGATTATTGCAGTACCTTTCTTACAAGCCCCCATCATTTCTTGAGTTAAACTCTGTCCGACAGTGTGGCTACTGTCAGGGTCCCTATAAACCAGTCACCAGTGACTTCCTTCCTTTGCTCTTTCTTATCTCCACCAGGACTGATTCTACATGTTGATCTTCCAAACCACGATGATTTGTCACTACTGTACCGACCTCATCCTTTATTAACAGAGCTACCCCACCGCCTTTTCCTTTCCTCCTGTCCTTCCAAAATGTTGAATACCCTTGAATGTTCAGGTCCCCAGCCTCTGTCGCTTTGTAAACATGTCGCTGTAATGACTATCATATCATACTCATTTACTTCTTGTGCTATCAATTCAACCACCTGGTCATGAAGGCTGTGAGCATTCAGATACACAGAGCTTCTGATGCTGCCTTTTTATCATTTTTTCCCCTACTCTGACCTGTGTTTTCTGGTAGGCTCTTTTGTTTGTGCCTTCTGTGCCCGCCTGTCACACCCTGGTTATCATTACCCATATTGCGCTATTGCCTCATTCTTTATAATTTTCCAGATCTCCCCTCACATTATTTAGCTTAAAGCCTTCTCTCCTGCCCTAGTTATATAATTCGTCAGAACACAGGTCCCAGCACCGTTCAGGTGAAGATAGTCCCAGTGGGACACTTTCCCCAGAATCGAAACCCACTTTTCGCACTTCCAGCCACACATTGATCTTATTTACCCTATGCCCAGTTGCTTCTGTCTCAAGGTCGCCCTTCCAGACGTTATTAACTTCATGGGTCTACCTTGTAATTTGGCTCCTATCCTCTCGTATTCCCTCTTCCTTAGTCCGACCTATGACACATGTGGGCCACCACGACCGGATCCCTGCCCCCTCACTCCCAAGTTCCTCCCCAGCCCAGAGAAGATGTGCTTATCCCTGGCACCCGGCAGGCAAGACAGCCTTCGGGACTTCCACCCTGGGCTGTGTTATGCCCCCAGCTGATGTTACTGCTGGACACGTCAGCTCCCAGGATGGAACCTGGCTTGATAGACCCTGAATTCTATTCTTTAATTGTTTCGAAATGCAGAGGGCAGTTACTGAACAGAGTCACAGGAGTCAGCTGATGAGTTTTTAACAAAAGAAAAACCTACATTTATTAAAGAAGAAAAAAATGAACTATATTGCACTACTCCCTCACCCCAACTGTACCTTTACAGAGGGGTTTGCGCATGTACAGCCATTCCAAGGCCAGCGCGTGCAGATGGACCACTGGGACTGTCGTTCTCAGCCTCCGAGGGCCCGATCTCCATTTTGAAAGGTGCAGTTTATTCTTTTTGGTATGATGGGACCATCAGAGAACTATACTGGACGCTCCAACAACTACATGCTTTTATTTCTTTAAAACTTTCCCCCACATATGAATGGTTCCCTGCATCACAGCGCCATGGTCAAGTTGCTCATCCTTCCTGCAGTCTCATCCACACGAGCAGCAAGGACACCGAGCACGAGGGGCGACAACTGAGGCTGCTTCATTGCCACCTTCTGGGTCCCCATACCTGGCCTCATGCTGGACCCACGTGCCACAGCTGCAACACATCACCTTCCCTGCCAACTTTATTGTGTTTTACTAACCAATCAGGTTTCAAGTTTAGAAAGACCACCCAGTGATGATTCATAGTTATATTCAATCGCAGAATTTTAACGGCACAGAAGGAGGAGGCCATTCGGCCCATCGTATCTGCACCAGCTCTCCGAATGAGCATTATGACCTCGTGCCATTGCCCTGCCTTTTCCCCATACCCCTGCACATTGTTTCTATTCAAATAATCATCCAATGCCCTCTTGAATGCTTCGATTGAACCTGCCCCCACCACACTTCCAGGCAGTGCCTTCCAGACCCGAACCACTCACTGTGTGAAAAAGCTTTTTCTCGCGTCACATTTGCATCTTTTGCAAATCACTTTAAATCTGTGCCCTCCTGTTCTTGATCCTTTTACAAGTAGGATGCTTGTCCCTATTTATTCTGTCCAGCCCCCTCATGATTTTGAACTTTTTTATCAAATCCCCTCTTAGCCTTCTCCTCTCCAAGGAGAACAGTCCCAACCTCTCCAACTTATCCTCATAGCTGAAGTTTCTCATCCCTGGAACCATTTTAGTAAACCTCTTCTGCACTCCCTCCAATGCGTTCACATCCTTCCTACAGTGTGGAGCCCAGAACTGTACACAATACTCCAGCTGAGGTCTCACTAGTGTCTTATATAAATTCAGCATATCCTCCCTGCTCTTGTACCCTATGCCCCTATTAATTAAGCCCAGGATACTATTTGCTTTATTTAATCATTTAACTAATTAAGTATTGTACTAAATGTATAGCTTCTATCTCCCTGGCACCAGTTTAAACTGCTGCCCAATTAAATTAATGCCTCTAGACCTACTCTTCCAAGTCTCAAGAAGCCAGACACCATCCAGGACAAAGCAGCCCCGCTTGATCAGCACCCCATCCACAAACATTCACTCCCTCCACCACCGACGCACAGGGGCAGCAGTGTGTGTACCACCTACAAGATGCACTGCAGCAACTCGCCAAGGCTCCTTTGACAGCGCCGCCCAAACCCACAACCTCTACCACCTAGAAGGACAAGGGCAGCAGACACATGGGAACACCACCGCCTGGAAGTTCCCCTCCAAGCCACTCACCAACCTGACAGTGGCGTAGTGGTAATATCACTGGACTGGTAATTCAGAGGTGCCAAGTAATCTGGGGGGGGGCATGTGTTCAAATCCCACCATGGCAGCTGGTGGAATTTCAATTCTATTATTAAAATCCTGAACATAGAGCAAGTCTCAATAGTGGCGACCCTGAAACAATCATCGATTGTGGTAAAAAGCCATCTGGTTCACTATTGTCCTTTGGGGAAGGAAATCTGCCAGCCTTATCCATGTGACTCCAGAGCCACAGCAAGGTGGCTGACTCTTCAACTGCCCCTTGGAAATGGCCCGAGCAGGAAAGGTTGCTCACCATCACCTTCTCGAAGGCAATCCGGGACGGGCGATGCTCGGACATAGACGTGGGGGCAGAGAGGTTTCCAGAACCGTACCCCAAGCGACAGCCAAATCGGATGGTGTCCGACAGCCCCAAACCACGGGTGTGTGTGGATGAGCCGCCCCGATGAACAACAACGAAATGCACTGATGTAGCACCTTCGGTGTCGGGAAAAGCCCCAACTTGCTTCATAGGAGCGCAATCAAACTGCACCTCTCTCAGATTCACGCAAGGCCAGGAGGGTGCATGACCCAAATGCTCGCCCAAAGGGTTTCAACGAACGCTGTAAAGGAGGAGGGGAGAGACAGAAGGGAACTCTAGAGCTCAGGCAACTATGGACTTCACTGCAAGGGGGGTGGAGGATAACAGTCGGGAAGTCTCGCTCCGACTGTACAGGGCGTTGGGGAGGCCGCACCTGGAGCACTGGGGACAGTTTTGGTCTCCTTACTTAAGGAGGGATTGACCCCCACTGGAGGCCGTTCAGAGAAGGTTCACTCGGCCGATTCCTGGGACGAAGGGGGTTTGTCTTGTGAGGAGAGGTGGAGCAGGTTGGGCCCTGTACCCATTGGAGTTTAGAAGAATGAGAGGCGACCTTATCGAGACAGATAAGATTCTGAGGGGAGGGGCTCGACGGGGGGGATGCTGAGAGGATGTTTCCCCCCTCGTGGGGTGGAATCTAGAACGAGGGGGGAGGGGAGGCACAGTTTCAGAATGAGGGGTCTCCCGTTGAAGACGGAGATGAGGAGGAATTTCTTCTCTCAGAGGGCAGTCAGTCTGTGGGATTCTCTCCCCCCCTCAGAGAGCAGTGGAGGCCGGGGCGTTGAATATACTCAAGGCCGAGTGAGACAGGTTTTTGATCGACGAGGAAGTCGAGGGTTATTGGGGGTGGAGGACAGGCAGGAAAGTGGAGTTAAGGACAAAGTCAAATCAGCCATGATCTTATTGACTGGTAGAACAGGCTTGAGGGGCCGAATGGCCTGCTCCTGCTCCCATTTCTTGTGATCTCACGTCAAAGGCAATAGCTGCTAATGACCTTGATGCACCTCAGTCTCCCACGACGTGTGGAAATCCCACGGACAGTCCAGCTCCCTCTACCGGACACTTCCACAGCCCACCAGCGAAAATTGTTTCTATCGAGCCTGCCCTTTGATCACCTTCTATCGCCAGTTAATCTTCTAAACTTGAAGGAATACAAGCCCAGTCTGTGCAAGCTGTCCTCGCAACTGAAACCCTTTGCACCCCCTCCCCCACCCACATGTTCGTCTGGTGAATCTGGACTGCATTCCCCGATTATCGGTGTCCTGACTCCGGCCAATACAAAGAACAAAGAACAAAGGAAAGTAGAGCACAGGAACAGGCCCTTCAGCCCTCCAAGCCTGCGCTGATCATATTGCCTGTCAAACCAAAACATTTTGCACTTCCAGGGTCCGTATCCCTCTATTCCCATCCTCTTCATGTATTTGTCAAGCTGCCTCTTAAACATCACTATCGTACCTGCTTCCACCACCTCCTCTGGCAGCGAATTCCAGACACTCACTACCCTCTGCCTAAAAAACTTGCCCCGCACATCTCCTCTATAGTTTTCTCCTCTCACCTTAAATCTATGTCCCCCTAGTAATTGACTCTTCCACCCTGGGAAAAAGCTTCTGACTATCTACTCTGTCCATGCCACTCATAATTGTATAAACTTCTATCAAGTCGCCCCTCAATCTGGCGTCGCTCCAGTGAGAACAATCTGAGTTTCTCCAACCTCTCCTCATAGCTAATAACCTTTAGACCAGGTAGCATCCTGGTAAACCTCCTCTGCACCCTCTCCAATGTCTCCATATCCTTCTGGTAATGTGGCGACCAGAATTGCACGCAGTATTCCAAGTGTGGCCTAACCAAGGCTCTATACAGCTGCAGCATGACTTCCCAGCTTTTATACTCAATACCCCTGCCGATGAAGGCAGGTATGCCATATGCCTTCCTGACTACCTTATCCACCTGCGTTGCCACTTTCAGTGACCTGTGGACCTGTACACCCAGATCCCTCTGCCTGTCAATGCACTTAAGGGCTCTGCCATTTACTGTATAATTCCTGCCTGTATTAGACCTTCCAAAATGCATTACCTCGCATTTGTCCAGATTAAACTCCATCTGCCATTTCTCCGCCCAAGTCTCCAACCGATCTATATCCCGTTGTATCCTTTGACAATCCTCTTCACTATCTGCAACTCCTCCAACCTTAGTGTCGTCTGCAAACTTACTAATTAGCCCAGTTACATTTTCCTCCAAATCATTTATGTATACTACAAACAGCAAAGGTCCCAACACTGATCCCTGCGGAACTCCACTAGTCACAGCTCTCCACTCAGAAAAGCACCCTTCCACTGCTACCCTCTGTCTTCTATGACCAAGCCAATTCTGTATCCATCTTGCCAGCTCGCCTCTGATCCCATGCAACTTTACCTTCTGTACCAGTCTGCCATGAGGGACCTTGTCAAAGGCCTTACTGAAATCCATGTAGATAACATCCGAGGCACCGTCACTAGCGACTTTGGGGGGCTCCCAAAAACAAGCCCGCTCGCTCCCAGCTCCGTCACGGCAAGTGGTCACCAGGACGGCAGTGGAAATGTCGGGAGGTTCGACCACCGCCACCCCCCCACAAAAAAAAAAGCAACCTCCCCATCGATCTGTGGGGACCTCTAGCTGGAGGCTGCTCAAACTGGGGCAGAAGCAACCACGAAGGTGCTAACCATGACGAACGTTCTCTAACAGGCCCAGGTGGAGGCCAAGCCCGAACAGCAGAAGGAGCAGACCGAACTCTGGGCACCCCTCTCGCACACCCCATCAAAGGTGACCTGCCACACATGTGGCGGAGCGTGCGGGACCAGCACTAGAGTTTTGAGTCAGCTGAGGGACCCCCTGGAGTGGAACAAAGTCACCCTTGGTCCTTGGGATTGCCAAACAAGACAAAGAACGTGCTTCCCAATGTTGCTGTTGGTTGTCCCTCGATCTTTATTTGTATTCATTCATGGGACGTGAGTGTTTGCTTGATGCGCCTGCGTGCCATTGTAATGTTAAGGTGCTTTGCACAGCCAAGGGTTAACGTGGGGCTGGAGAATAGCACTGCCTATGGTATGATGTATAGAGTCACATAGTAATAGACTGAGAGAAGAGTCTTGAAAGAACACTCTGGAACCAGCCTGCATGGAGTTCACAGCACCACGCATGACAGTAAGCGGGGATCTGCAAATAGTTAAAGGTTAACGAAGAAAGGGTTCATGTTTAAATGTACAAGTCTCAAGATCACGTTGTTTAGACACCAACGCGCACCATATTACAAAAGTGAGCATTGCAGCCTCGGCCAGCATTTATTGCCCATCCCTAATTGCCCGTGGGAAGGCGGTGAGCTGCCTTCCTGAACCTCTGCAGTCCGTGTGGTACAGGAACATCTGCAATGCTGCTAGGGAGGGTTAGGGTTCCAGGAATTTGACCAAGCGACAGTGAAAGAATGGTGATACATCTCCAAGTCAGGGTGGTGTATGGTTTGGAGGGGGGCTTGAAGTGATAGTATCGCCATAAATCTGCTGCAATTGACCTTCGAGAAGGTAGTTGTCATGGGGTTGCATATAACAACTACGCTCCTGTATCTCTCTGGATCAATAATATAAACACTACACTCCTTTATCTCTCTGGATTAATAGTCCAGTAATATAACCACTACATTCCTGTATCTCTCTGGATCACTAGTCCAGTAATATAACCTCTACACTCCTGTATCTCGCTGGATCACTAGTCCAGTAATATAACCTCTACACTCCTCTATCCCTCTGGATTACGAGTCCAATAATATAAACACTACACTCCTGTATCTGTCTGGATTACTATTCCAGTAATATAAACACTACACTCCTGTATCTGTCTGGATTACTATTCCAGTAATATAACCACTACACTCCTGTATCTCTCTGGATCACGAGTCCAATAATATAACCACTACACTCCTATATCTCCCTGGATTCCTAGTCCAATAATATAAACACTGCACTCCTGGATCCCTCTGGATTACTAATCCAATAATATAACCACAACACTCCTGAATCCCTCTGGATTACTAGTCCAGTAATATAAACACTACACTCCTGTATCCCTCTGGATTACTAGTCTAGTAATATAAACACTACAATCCTGCATCTGTCCCAATCACTAGTCCAGTAATATGAACACTACACTCCTGTATCTCTCTGGATTACTAGTCCAGTAATATAACCACTACACTCCTGTATCTGTCCCAATCACTAGTCCAGTAATATGAACACTACACTCCTGTATCTCTCTGGATTACTGGTCTAGTAATATAAACACTACAATCCTGCATTTGTCCCAACCACTAGTCCAGTAATATGAACACTACACTCCTGTATCTCTCTGGATTACTAGTCTAGTAATATAAACACTACAATCCTGCATCTGTCTCAATCACTAGTCCAATAATATAAACACTACACTCCTGTATCTCTCTGGATCACTAGTCCAATAATATAAACACTACACTCCTGTATCTGTCTGGATCACTAGTCCAGTAATAGAATCACTACATCAAATATTACTCATCAAATATTAAAAACACTACACTCCTGTGTCTCTCTGGATTACAATTACAGTAATATAACCACTACGCTCCTGTATCTCTCTGGATTACTAGTCCGGTGATATAAATGCTACACTCCTTTACCTCTCTGGATTACTAGTCCTGTAATATAATCACTATACCCCTGTATCTGTCTAGATTACTAGTCCAGTAATATAACCACGACATCCCTTTATCTGTCTGGATTACTAGTCCAGTAATATCACCATTACACTCCTGTATCTCTGTGGATTACTAGTCCAGTAATATAAACACTACACTCCTGTACCTGTCTGGATTACTACTGCAGTAATATAACCACTACACTCCTGTATCTCTCTGGATTACTAGTCCAGTAATATAACCACTAGACTTCTGTATCTGTCTGGATCACTCGTCCAGTAATATAAACACTACACTCCTGCAACTCTCTGGATGACTATTCCAGTAATATAACCACTATACTCCTATAACTGTCTGGATTACTAGTCCAGTAATATAACCACGACACTCCTGTATATCTCTGGGTTTCTAGTCCAGTAATATAACCACTACACTCCTGTATCTGTCTGGATTACTAGTCCAGTAATATAACCACTACACTCCGGTATCCATCTGGATTACTAATACAGTAATATAACAACCACACCCCTGATTCTGTCTAGATTACTAGTCCAGTAATATAACACTACACTCCTGTATCTGTCTGGACCACTAGTCCAGTAACATAAACACTACACTCCTGTATCTCTCGGGATTACTAATTTAATAATATAACCACTACACTCCTGTATCTCTCTGGATTACTAATACATTAATATAAACACTATACTTCTGTACCTCTCTGGGTTATTAGTCCAGTAACATAACCACAGCACTCCTGTATCTCTGTGGATCACTAGTGTAGTAATATAACCGTTACACTCCTGTATCTCTGTGGATCACTAGTCCAGTCATATAAACACTACACTCCTGTATCTCTCTGGATTACTAATCCAGTAATATAACCACTACACTCCTGTATCTGTCTGGATTACTAGTCCAGTATTATAACCACTACACTCCTGTATCTGTCTGTCTTACTAGTCCAGTAATATAACCACTCCATTCTGTTATCTGTCTGGATTACTAATCCAGTAATATAAACACTACACTCCTGCATCTATGGATTACTATTCCAGTAATACAACCACTACACTCGTATATTTGTCTGGATTACTAGTCCAGTAATAGAACCACTACACTCCTGTATCTTTCTGGATTACTAGTCCAGTAATATAACCACTACACTCCTGTGTCTGTCTGGATTACTTTTGCAGTAATATAACCACTACACTCCTGTATCTTTCTGCATTACTAGTCCAGTAATATAACCACTACATTCCTGTATCTCTCTGGATTACTAGTCCAGTAATATAACAACTAAACTCCTGTATCTGTCTAGATTACTAGTGAATAATTGAAACACTACACTCCTTTATCTGTCTGGATTACTAGTCCAGTAATATAACCACTACACTCCTGTACCTGTCTGGATTATTAGTCAAGTAATACAACCACTACACTTGTGTATCTGTCTGGATTACTAGTCAAATATTAAAAACACTACACTTCTGTGTCTCTCTGGATTACAATTACAGTAATATAACCACGATGCTCCTGTATCTCTCTGGATTACTAGTCCGGTGATATAAATGCTACACTCCTTTACCTCTCTTGATTACTAGTCCAGTAATATAATCACTATACTCCTGTATCTGTCTAGATTACTAGTCCAGTAATATAACCACTACACCCCTTTATCTGTCTGGATTACTAGTTCAGTAATATCACTACACTCCTGGTCTCTCTGGATTACTAGTCCAGTAATATAACCACTGCACTCATGTATCTCTCTGGATTACTAGTCCAGTATAATAACCACTACACTCCTGTATCTGTCTGTTTTACTAGTCCAGTAATATAACCACTCCATTCTGTTATCTGTCTGGATTACTAATCCAGTAATATAAACACTACACTCCTGCATCTATAGATTACTATTCCAGTAATATAACCACTACACTCATATATATGTCTGGATTACTAGTCCAGTAATAGAACCACTACACTCCTGTATCTTTCTGGATTACTAGTCCAGTAATATAACCACTACACTCCTGTATCTGTCTGGATTACTATTGCAGTAAAAAACCACTACACTCCTGTATCTCTCTAGATTACCATTCCAGTAATATAACCACTATACTCCTATATCTGTCTGGATTACTAGTCCAGTAATATAACCATTATACTCCTTTATCTGTCTGGATAACTAGCACAGAAATATAACCACTACACTCCTGTATCTGTCTCAATTACTAGTCCAGTAATATAACCACTACACTCCAGTGTCTCTCTGGATTTCTAGTCCAGTAATATAACCACTACAATCCTTTATCTGTCTGGATTACTCGTCCAGTAATATAACCACTACACTTGTATTTCTGACTGGATTACTAGTCCAGTAACGTAAACACTACACTCCTGTTTCTCTCTGGATCACTAGTCCAGTAATATAACCACTACACTCCTGTATCTCTCTGGATTACTAGTCCACTGATGTAACCACTACACTCCTGTATCTCTCTGGATTAGTAGTCCAGTAATATAAACACTACAATCCTGCATCTGTCCCAATCACAAGTCCAGTAATATAACCTCTACACTCCTGTATCTCTCTGGATTAGTAGTCCAGTAATATAAAAACTACAATCCTGCATCTGTCCCAATCACTAGTCCAGTAATATGAACACTACACTCCTGTATCTCTCTGGGTTACTAGTCTAGTAATTTTAACACTACAACCCTGCATCTGTCTCAATCACTAGTCCAGTAATAGAACGACTACACTCCTGCATCCCTCTGGATTACTAGTCCAGTAATATAACCACTACACTCCTGTATCTCTCTGCATCACTAGTCCAAAATATAAACACTACACTCCTGTATCTGTCTGGATTACTATTCCAGTAATATAAACACTACCTTCCTGTATTTCTCTGGATTACTAGTCCAGTAATATAAACACTACCTTCCTGTGTCTCTCTGGATTACTAGTCCAGTAATATAAACACTACACTCCTGTATATCTCTGAATTCCTAATCCAATAATATAACCACTACTCTCCCGTATCTCTCTGGACTACTAGTCCAGTAATATAACCACTACGCTCCTGTATCTATCTGGATCACTAGTCCAGCAACATAAACGCTACACTCCTGTATCCCTCTGGATTACTTATCTAATAATGTAAACACTACACTCCTGCATCTCTGGATACCTTGTCCAATAATATAACCACTGCACTCCTGTATCTCTCTGGATTACTAGTCCAATACTATAACCACGGCCCTGCTGTATCCTTCTGGATTACTAGACCAGTAATAGAACCACTGCACTGCTGTATCTCTCTGGATTACTAATCCAGTAATATAACCACTACACTCCTCTATCTCTCTGGATTACTAGTCCAATAATATAACCACTACACTCCTGTATCTTTCTGGGTAACTAGTCTAGTAATATAACCACTACACTCCTCTATCTCTCTGGGTTATTAGTCCAGTAATCTAACCACTACACTCATGTATCTCTCTGGATAACTAGACCCATAATATAACCACTACGCTCCTGTATCTGTCTGGATCACTAGTCCAGTAACATAAACACTACACTCGTGTATCTCTCTGGATTACTAATCCAATAGTATAACCACAACACTCCCGTATCTCTCTGGATTACTATTCCAATAATATAAACACTACACTCCTTTATCTCTCAGAATTACTAGTCCAGTAATATAAACGCTACACTTCTGCATCTCTCTGGACTATTATTCCAGTAATATAAGCACTTCACGCCTGTATCTCTCTGGATTACTAGACCAGCAATATAACCATTACACTCCTGTATCTGCCTGGATCACCAGTCCAGTAACATAAACACTACACTCCTGTGTCTGTCTGGATTACTAATCCAATAATATAACCACTACACTCCTGTACCTCTCTGGATTACTAGTCCAGTAATATAACCATTACACTCCTGTATCTGTCTGGATCACTAGTCCAGTAATATAAACACTACACTCCTGTATATCCCTGAATTCCTAATCCAACGATATAACCACTACACTCCCGTGTCACTCTGGATTACTAGTCCAGTAGTATAACCACTACGCTCCTGTATCTATCTGGATCACTAGTCCAGCAACATAAACACTACACTCCCGTATCACTCTGGATTACTAGTCCAGTAATATAACCACTGCACTCCTGTATCTCTCTGGATTACTAGTCGAGCAAAATAACAATTATACTCCTGCATCTCTCTTGCATATTATGCCATTAATTTAACCACCATACTCCTGTATCTCTCTGGATTACTAGTCCAGTAATATAACCACTACATGCCTGTATCTTTCTGGATTATTAGTCCAGTAATATAACCACTACACACCTGTATCTCTGTGGATTACTAGTCCAATACCATAACCACGACCCTGTTGTATCCTTCTGGATTATTAGACCAGTAATAGAACCACTGCATTGCTGTGTCTCTCTGGATTACAAGTCCCGTAATATAACCACTACTGCCCTGTATCTCTCTGGATTACTAGTCCAATAATATAACCACTACACTCCTTTATCTCTCTGGATTACTAATCCAGTAATATAACCACTACACTCCTGTATCTCTCTGGATTACTAGTCCAATAATATAACCACTACACTCCTTTATCTCTCTGGATTACTACTCTAGTAATATATCCACTACACTCCTGAATCTATCTGGGTTATTAGTCCAGTAATATAACCACTGCACTCCTGTATCTGTCTGGATTACTAGTCCAATGCTATAACCATGACACTGCTGTATCCTTCTGGATTACTAGACTAGTAATAGAACCACTGCATTGCTGTATCTCTCTGGATTACAAGTCCCGTAATATAACCACTACTGCCCTGTATCTGTCTGGATCACTAGTCCAGTAATATAAACACTACTCCCCTGTATCTCTCTGGATTCCTAATCCAATAATGTAACCACTACGCTCCCGTATCTCTCTGGATTACTAGTCCGGTAATATAACCAGTATACTCCTGTATCTCTCTGGATTACTAGTCCAGTAATATAACCACTGCACTCCTGTATCTCACTGGATTACTAGTCCAATGCTATAACCATGACACTGCTGTATCCTTCTGGGTTACTAGACCAGTAATAGAACCACAGCATTGCTGTATCTCTCTGGATTACTAGTCCCGTAATATAAGCACTACTGTCCTGTGTCTGTCTGGATTACTAGTCCAGTAATATAACCAGTATACTCCTGTATCTCTCTGGACTACTAGTCCAGTATTATAACCACTATACTCCTGTATCTCTCTGGATTACTAGTCCAGTAATTTAACCACTGCACTCCTGTAAATGTCTGGATTACTAGTCCAGTAATATAACCATTACAGTCCTGTATCCCTTTGGATTACTAGTCCAGTAATATAACCACTACACTCCCGTCTCTCTCTGGATTACTAGTCCAATAATATAACCAGGATACTCCCGTATCTATCTGGATCACTAGTCCAGCAACATAAACACTACACTCCCGTATCACTCTGGATTACTAGTCCAGTAATATAACCACTGCAGTCCTGTATCTCTCTGGATTACTAGTCGAGCAAAATAACAATTATACTCCTGTATCTCTCTTGCATATTATGCCATTAATTTAACCACTACATTCCTGTATCTCTCTGGGTAACTAGTCTAGTAATATAACCACTACACTCCTGTATCTCTCTGGGTTATTAGTCCAGTAATCTAACCACTACACTCATGTATCTCTTTGGATGACTAGACCCGTAATATAACCACTACACTCCTGTATCTGTCTGGATCACTAGTCCAGTAACATAAACACTACACTCGTGTATCTCTCTGGATTACTAATCTAATAGTATAACCACAACACTCCCGTATCTCTCTGGATTACTATTCCAATAATATAAACACTACACTCCTTTATCTCTCTGGATTACTAGTCCAGTAATATAAATGCTACACTTCTGTATCTCTCTGGACTATTATTCCAGTAATATAAGCACTACACGCCTGTATCTCTCTAGATTACTAGTCCAGCAATATAACCATTACACTCCTGTATCTGCCTGGATCACCAGTCCAGTAACATAAACACTACACTCCTGTGTCTCTCTAGATTACAAATCTAATAATATAACCACTACACTCCTGTACCTCTCTGGATTACTAGTCCAGTAATAATACCATTACACTCCTGTATCTGTCTGGATCACTAGTCCAGTAATATAAACACTACACTCCTGTATATCCCTGAATTCCTAATCTAACAATATAACCACTACACTCCCGTATCTCTCTGGATTACTAGTCCAGTAATATAACCACTACGCTCCTGTATCTATCTGGATCACTGGTCCAGCAACATAAACACTACACTGCCGTATCACTCTGGATTACTAGTCCAGTAATATAACCACTGCACTCCTGTATCTCTCTGGATTACTAGTCGAGCAAAATAACAATTATACTCCTGTATCTCTCTTGCATATTATGGCATTAATTTAACCACCATACTCCTGTATCTCTCTGGATTACTCGTCCAGTAATATAACCACTACATGCCTGTATCTTTCTGGATTATTAGTCCAGTAATATAACCACTATACTGCTGTATCTCTGTGGATTACTAGTCCAATACTATAACCACGGCCCTGCTGTATCCTTCTGGATTACTAGACCAGTAATAGAACCACTGCACTGCTGTTTCTCTCTGGATTACTAGTCCCGTAATATAACCACTACTGTCCTGTGTCTGTCTGGATTACTAGTTCAGTAATATAACCAGTATACTCCTGTATCTCTCTGGATTACTAGTGCAGTATTTTAACCACTATACTCCTGTATCTCTCTGGATTACTAGTCACATAATATAACCACTGCACTCCTGTAAGTGTCTGGATTACTAGTCCAGTAATATAACCACTACACTCCTGTATCTCTCTGGATTACTAGCCCAGCAAAATAATAATTACACTCCTGTATCTCTCTTGCATATCATGCCATTAACTTTACCACCATACTCCTGTATCTCTCTGGATTGCGAGCTCAGTAATATAGCCACTACACTCCTGTATTGCTCTGGATTATTAGTCCAGTAGTTTGACCACTACACTCCTGTATCTCTCTGGATTATTAGTCCAGTAATATAACCACTACACTCCTGTATCTCTATGGATTACTAGTCCAATACTTTAACCACGACACTGTTGTATCCTTCTGGATTACTAGATCAGTAATAGAACCACTACACTGCTGTATCTGTCTGCATTACTAGTCCAATAATATGACCAATAAACTTCTGTGTCCCTTTGGACTACTAGTCCAGTAATATACACACTACACTGCTGTATCTCTCTGGATTACTATTCCAGTAATTTAACCACTACACTCCTGTACCTCTCTGGATTACTAGTCCAGTAATATAACACTACACTCCTGTATCTGTCTGGATCACTAGTCCAATAATATAAACACTACACTCCTGTATATCCCTGAATTCCTAATCCAATAATATAACCACTACACTCCCGTATCTCTCTGGATTACTAGTCCAGTAATATAACCACTATGCTCCTGTATCTATCTGGATCACTAGTCCAGCAACATAAACACTACACTCCTGTATCCCTCTGGATTACTTATCTAATAATATAAACACTACACTCTCATATCTCCGGATTCCTTGTCCAATAATATAACCACTGCACTCATGTATCTCTCTGGATTACTAGTCCAGTGATATAACCACTACACTCATGTATCTCTCTGGATTACTAGTCCAGTGATATAAACACTACACTTCTGTAACTCTCTGGATTATTAGTCCAGTAATATAACCACTACACTCCTGTAACTCTCTGGATAACTAGACCCGTAATATAACCACTACACTCCTGAATCTCTCTGGATTACTAGTCCAGTAATATTACCACTACACTCCTGTATCTCTCTGGATCACTAGTCCAGTAATATAAACACTACACTCCTGTATATCTCTGAATTCCTAATCCAATAATATAACCACTACACTCCCGTATCTCTCTGGATTACTAGACCAGAAATATAAACACTACACTCCTTTATCTCTCAGGATTACTAGTCCAGTAATATAAACACTACACTTCTGTATCTCTCTGGATTACTAGTCCAGTAATATAAACGCTACACTTCTGTATCTCTCTGGACTATTATTCCAGTAATATAAGCACTACACGCCTGTATCTCTCTGGATTACTAGACCAGCAATATAACCATTACACTCCTGTATCTGCCTGGATCACTAGTCCAGTAACATAAACACTACACTCCTGTGTCTGTCTGGATTACTAATCCAATAATTTAACCACTACAGTCCTGTACCTCTCTGGATTACTAGTCCAGTAATATAACCATTACACTCCTGTATCTGTCTGGATCACTAGTCCAGTAATATAAACACTACACTCCTGTATATCCCTGAATTCCTAATCCAACAATATAACCACTACACTCCCGTATCTCTTTGGATTACTAGTCCAGTAATATAACCACTACGCTCCTGTATCTGTCTGGATCACTAGTCCAGCAACATAAACACTACACTCCCGTATCACTCTGGATTACTAGTCCAGTAATGTAACCACTGCGGTCCTGTATCTCTCTGGATTACAAGTCGAGCAAAATAACAATTATACTCCTGTATCTCTCTTGCATGTTATGCCATTAATTTAACCACCATACTCCTGTATCTCTCTGGATTACTCGTCCAGTAATATAACCACTACGCTCCTGTATCTGTCTGGATCACTAGTCCAGTAATATAACCATTACACTCCTGTATCTGTCTGGATCACTAGTCCAGTAATATAAACACTACACTCCTGTATATCCCTGAATTCCTAATCCAACAATATAACCACTACACTCCCGTATCTCTTTGGATTACTAGTCCAGTAATATAACCACTACGCTCCTGTATCTGTCTGGATCACTAGTCCAGCAACATAAACACTACACTCCCGTATCACTCTGGATTACTAGTCCAGTAATGTAACCACTGCGGTCCTGTATCTCTCTGGATTACAAGTCGAGCAAAATAACAATTATACTCCTGTATCTCTCTTGCATGTTATGCCATTAATTTAACCACCATACTCCTGTATCTCTCTGGATTACTCGTCCAGTAATATAACCACTACGCTCCTGTATCTGTCTGGATCACTAGTCCAGTAATATAACCACTACACTCCTGTATCTGTCTGGATCACTAGTCCAGTAATATAACCACTACACTCCTGTATCTGTCTGGATCACTAGTCCAGTAATATAACCACTACACTCCTGTATCACTCTGGATCACTAGTCCAGTAATATATCCACTACACTCCAGTATCTATCTGGGTTATTAGTCCAGTAATATAACCACTGCACTCCTGTATCTCTCTGGATTACTATTCCAGTAATATAACCACTGTACTCCTGTATCTCTCTGGATTACTAGTCCAATGCTATAACCATGACACTGCTGTATCCTTCTGGATTACTAGACCAGTAATAGAACCACTGCATTGGTGTATCTCTCTGGATTACTAGTCCCATAATATAACCACTACTGTCCTGTGTCTGTCTGGATCACTAGTCCAGTAATATAAGCACTACACTCCTGTATCTCTCTGGATCCCTAATCCAATAATGTAATCACTACGCTCCCATATCTCTCTGGATTAGTAGTCAAGTAATATAACCAGTATACTCCTGTATCTCTCTGGATTACTAGTCCAGTATTATAACCACTATACTCCTGTATCTCTCTGGATTACTAGTCCAGTATTATAACCACTATACTCCTGTATCTCTTTGTACTACTATTCCAGTAATATAACCACTGCACTCCTGTATCTCCCTGGATTACTAGTCCTGTAATATAACCAGTATACTCCTGTATCTCTCTGGATTGCTAGTCCAGCAAAATAACAATTACACTCCTGTATTTCTCTTGCATATTAGGCCATTAACTTAACCACCATACTCCTGTATCTCTCTGGATAATTAGTCCAGTAGGTTGACCACTACACTCCTGTATCTCCCAGGATTATTAGTCCAGTAACATAACCAATACACTCCTGTATCTCTCTGGATTACCAGTCCAAATTATAACCATGACTCTGCTGTATCCTTCTGGATTATTAGACCAGTAATAGAACCACTGCACTGCTGTATCTCTCTGGAATACTAGTCCAATAATATTACCACTAAACTTCTGTGTCTCTGTGGATTACTAGTCCAGTAATATAACCACTACACTCCTGTTTCTCTCTGGATTACTATTCCAGTAATATAACCACTACAGTCCTTTATCCCTTTGAATTACTGGTCCAGTAATATAACCACTACACTCCTGTATCCCTCTGGATTACTAGTCCAGTAATATAACCAGTATACTTCTGTATCTCTCTGGATTACTAGTCCTGTAATGTAACTACTATACTCCTGTATCTCTCTGGACTCCTAGTCCAGTAATATAACCACTGCACTCCTGTATCTCTCTGGATTACTAGTCCAGCAAAATAACAATTACACTCCTGCATCTCTCTTGCATATTGTGCCATTAACTTAACCACCATACTCCTGTTTCTCTCTGGATTACCAGTCCAATACTATAACCACGACACTGCTGTATCCTTCTGGATTACTAGGCCAATAATAGAACCACTGCACTGCTGTATCTCTCTGGATTACTAGTCCAATAATATTACCACTAAACTTCTGTGTCCCTCTGGATTACTAGTCCAGTATTATAACCACTACACTCCTGTATCTATTTGGATTACTATTCCGATAATATAACCACTACACCCCTGTATCCCTTTGGATTACTAGTCCAGTAATGTAACCACAACAAGAAAGAGTACTCGAAGGATTGAAATACTTGATAGTTGATAAGTCACCAGGGCCAGATGGATTGTTTCCGAGGCTGCTGAAGGAAGTCAGGGAGGAGGTAGTATATGCTCTGAGGATAATTTTCCAAACTTCACTCGATACAGGGGAGGTACCAGAGGACTGGAGAAATGCAAATGTAGTTCCATTGTTTAAAAAGGGATCAAAGGAAATGCCAAACAATTATAAGCCAGTTAGTCTTACATCAGTGGTGAGCAAGTTAGTAGAATCAATCCTGAGAGATAGGATTAACTGTCATGTGGAAAGGCATGGACTAGTTAAAGGAAGGTCTTGCCTCACAAATTTGAATGAATTCTTTGAGGAAGTGACAAGAAGGGTTGAGGAAGGTAGTGCAGTGGATGTTGTGTACATGGACTTTAGCAAGGCATTTGACAAGGTCCCACATGGCAGATTGGTCAGGAAAGTAAAAGCCCATGGGATTCAGGGTAATGTGGCAAACTGGATAAAAGGTTGGCTTTGTAACAGGAAACAAAGGGTAATGGTCGATGGATGTCCTTGCGAATGGAAAGTTGTCTCAAGTGGTGTTCCACAGGGCTCGGTGTTGGGACCCTTGCTGTTTGTGTTACATATTAACGATTTGGACATGAACGTCGGGGACACAATTGGGAAATTTGCAGATGACACAAAGATTGGCCGAGTAGTGGATAGTGTAGAGGATAGCCATAATCTCCAAAAAGATATAGATGGGTTGGTGGAGCGGGCGGTTAAGTGGCAGATGGATTTTAACATAGAGAAGTGTGAGATCATATATTTAGGGAGGTCAAACAGTTACAGAGATTACACAATAAATGGGAATATACTAAGAGAGGCAGATGAAGTGAGAGATCTTGGCGTACAAGTTCACAGGTCCCTGAAGGCAGCAGTTTAAGTAGACAAGGTTGTAAAGAAGGCATATGGAATGCTCTCCTTCATTGGCAGAGGTGTAGAATATAAAAGTAAGGATACAATGTTGGAATTGTATAAAACACTGGTGAGGCCACAACTGGAGTATTGTGTGCTGTTCTGGTCACCACATTACAGGAAGGACATAATAGCTCTGGAGAGAGTGCAGAGGAGGTTTACAAGAATGTTGCCAGGGTTAGAAAAGTGTAGCTATGAGGAGAGATTGGAGTTGGGGGTGGGGTTATTTTCCTTCGAACAAAGAAGGCTGAGAGGTGACTTGATTGAGGTGTACAAAATTATGAGGGGAATAGATAGAGTGGACAGGATAAAATTGTTTCCCTTGGTGGAGAACTCTAGAACCAGGGGTCATAGATTCAAGATAAATGGCAGAAGGTATGGGGGGAACATGAGGAAGAACATTTTTACGCAGAGGGTAGTGGGTGTCTGGAATTTGCTGCCCAAGTTGGTGGTAGAGGCAGAAACTCTAAACTCTTTTAAAAAGTACCTGGATCTGCACCTTAAGCGCTGTAAGCTGCAGGGCTATGGGCTGGGTGCAGGAAGGTGGGATTAGAAAGGGCACCTGGGTGTTCTCGGGCTGGCATGGACAAGATGGGCCGAATGGCCTCCTTCTGTGCTGTAACTTTTCTATGATTCTTTGGTTCTATGGTTTCTCTCTTGGATTACCAGTCCAGTAATATAACCACTACACTCCTGTATCCCTCTGGATTAATAGTCCAATTAGACCTGGTCCTCCCGAATCAATTCTCATCAATCTACCTCTTGGAGATGCAACCATTCCCGAGAGTATTGGTTGGAGTGACCTCCACACAGTCCTTCCGGGGTCTCCTCCCATCTTTACGCAATGGAGACCGGCTCATGGAATATATTCAAGGCTGAGTTTGCCAGATTTTTGACCACCAAGGGAGTCAATGGTCATGGGCGGTGTGGTCAGTAGAGTGAGCTCAGGCCACAGTCAGACCAGCTGTGATCTCCTTGAATGGCGGAGCAGGCTCAAAGGGCCGAATGGACCAGCCCTGCTCCTCTTTCTTAAGATCTTATTTTCTGTCGTACCATCTACAAGACGCACAGCTGCGACTCACCAAGTCTCGTTCGACAGCACCTCCCAAACCCATGACCTCTACCACCTAGAGAGACAAGGGCAGCAGATGCAGCTCACCTCGTGCCAGGCCCACCGCCTTCTCCCCATGAACCCTGCACGTTCTTCCTTTCCCGATAATAACCCCATTCCCCCTCGAGTGACCCTCCCTCCCCCACACTCTCAGGCAGCACGTTCCTGATCCTAACCCCTCGATTGACCCTCCCTCCCCCACACTCTCAGGCAGCGCGTTCCGGATCCTAACCCCTCGATTGACCCTCCCCCCCCCCACACTCTCAGGCAGCGCGTTCCAGATCCTAACCCCTCGATTGACCCTCCCTCCCCCACACTCTCAGGCAGCGCGTTCCAGATCCTAACCCCTCGATTGACCCTCCCTCCCCCACACTCTCAGGCAGCGCGTCCCAGATCCTAACCCCTCGACTGACCCTCCCCACCCCCACACTCTCAGGCAGCGCGTTCCAGATCCTAACCCCTCGATTAACCCTCCCTCCCCCACACTCTCAGGCAGCGCGTTCCAGATCCTAACCCCTCGATTGACCCTCCCTCCCCCTCACTCTCAGGCAGCGCGTTCCAGATCCTAACCCCTCGCAGCGTGAAAAAGTTTCTCCTCGTGTCTCCGTCGCTCCTTTTACCCGTCGCCTTCAATCCGTGTCCCTCTGCTTCTCGATCCTTCCCCCAATGGGAACAGTTTCTCCCGATCCACTCTGCCCCAGACCCCTCGTGATTTTGAACACCTCGATCAAATCTCCTCTCGGCCTTCTCTTCTCCGAGGAGAACAGTCCCAACTTCTCTGATCGATCCACGGGACTGAAGTGCCTCGTCCCTGGAGCCCCGTCCCTAATTGCCCCTTGAACTGAGCGTCTTGCTAGGGTCATTTCAGAGGGCAGTTAAGAGCCAATCACATTGCTGCGGGTCTGGAGTCACATGTAGGCCACACCAGGTGAGGGTGGCGGATTTCAGGTGCTTTTTGTGGTACGTGTTACCAATTTGGACGTAAATGTAGGGGGAACAATGAAGAAGTTTCGCAGACGACACCAAAATTGGCCGCGCGGCTGATAGCGAGGAGGAGGGCCGCTGTCGATGGCGGGAAGATGGTCAGAGGGGGCAGAAAAACGGCAAATGGAATTCAACCCAGAGCAGTGTGAGGTGATGCACTTGGGGACGTCAAACAGGGCAAAGGATTCCACAATAAATGGGAGAGTACTGAGAGGTGTGGAAGAAGGGAGGGAGGGAGCTTGGAGGAAACGTCCACAGATGCCCCCTGAAGGTAGCAGGAACAGGTCGAAAAGGTGGTTAAGGTGGCATATGGAATCCTCCCCTCCATTAGCCGAGGCATAGAATGTAAGAGCAGGGAGGTCATGCTGGAACTGTATAAAACATTCATTCGGCCACAACTTGAGTACTATGTGCAGTCCTGGTCAACCCGTGACAGACAGGACATGATTGCATTAGAGAGGGTAAAGAGGCGATTTACGAGGATGTTGCCACCCAGGACAGCTATGGGAAAACAAAAATACCTGGAAAAACTCAGCAGGTCTGGCAGCCTCCGGGGAGAGGGATACAGTTGACGTTTCGAGTCCGTGTGACTCTTCATCAGAACTGAGGGAATATAGAAATGAGGTGGAATAGAAGCTGGTAGAACGGGGTGGGACAGGAGAGCTCGATAGGGGGCCAGTGATAGGTGGAGGCCAAGAAGGGACTGCCAAAGATGTCAAGACAAAAGGACAAAGGGGTGTTGACGGCGGTGATATTATCTAAAGGATGTGCTAATGGGGACATTAAGGGAGGCAAGCTGGTGGCAGATGGCCCTAGTGGGGGTGGGGTGGGGGGAAGGGATCGAAATGGGCTAAAAGGTGGGAGATGAAACAATAGATCGAAATAAATTTAAAAATAGGAGGGAAAAGAAAAAAATATAGTTGTAAAAAAATTATAAATTATTGGAAAAAAGGGGGTGGGGATGGAGGAGAGAGTTCATGATCTGAAATTGTTGAACTCAATATTCAGTCTGGAAGGCTGGAAAGTGCCTAGTTGGAAGATGAGGTGCTGTTCCTCCAGTTTGCGTTGAGCTTCACTGGAACAATGCAGCAAGCCAAGGACGGACATGTGGGCATGAGAGCAGGGTGGGGTGTTGAAATGGCAAGCGACAGGGAGGTCTGGGTGATGCTTGCGGACAGGCTGAACGTGTGTTTGTGTTTGTTTTTGTTCTAGATTTCCAGCATCCGCAGTATTTTGCTCTCAGCTATGGGAAAAGGTTGGATCGGCTGGGGTTGTTCTCCTTGGAGCAGAGGAGGCTGAGGGGAGGTTTGATTGAGATGTACAAAGTTTCTGAGGGGCCTGGATAGAATGGGTGGGGAGGGCCTATCAGTCAGTGACTAGTGGGCATGAATTGAAAGCTTAGAGGGGAGATGAGGAAAAATGTTTTCACCCAGGGGGTTGTGTGGGGGGAGGGTGGATCTGGAACTCACTGCCTGAAAGGTCAGTCGAGACGGAAACCCTCACCTCATTGAAAAGGGGTCTGGATAGGCACTTCAAGTGCCATAAGCTGCAGGACAATGGATGAAAGGTTGGAAAGTAGGGTCAAGCTAGGCAGAGTGGTCTCCCTCTGTGGCCGTAAGCTTTCTATGACTTTCCCTCAGGGAATTAGGTGGGTTTTTATGGCCATCGATGATCGTCTTGTGGTCACGACTGAGGCTCGCTTTCCCAGGAGGATAAAAACCCAGTAAAACTTGGGAAATGACTGACACTTGAATGACTGAACAATTCAAACGGAGTTTGGGCCGGTACCAGCCATTTGCCAAGTTTTCCTGGGTTTTTATCCTTCTGGCAATGGTATTCCAGGTTTTTAATTCATTGAACTCAAACTCCACCAGCTGCCATGGTGGGATTTGATCCCGGTTCCGCACAGCATTTACCTATATGCCCGCTCGCTTATTTGCTTTGTTTCCATTCATGCTTGCAATCGCGGCTCTCCCCTCTTTACATACGAATTAGGGGCAGGAGTAAGCCACTCGGCCCCTTGAGCCTGCGCCGCCATTCAATAAAACCATGGCTAATCTGATCGTCACCTCAACCCCACACTCCTACCACCCCTGTTAACCTTTCACACCCCCTCCCCTTGTTGATCAAGAATCTATCTCGCTCTGCCTTAAAAATATTTGAAGGCTCTGCTTCCATCGCCTTTTGAGGAAGAGAGTTCCAAAGACTCTCAACCCTCGGAGAGAAAAAAATTTCTCCTCATCTCTGCCTTAAATGGGCGACCCCTTATTTTTAAACAGTGACCCTCTCGTTCGAGATTCTCCCACAAGAGGAAACATCCTCTCCACATCCGCCCTGTCAAGACCCCCTCAGGATCTTAAAGGTTTCAACCAAGTCGCTGCTAGGAAATAGAGATAGCTTAAGCAACTAAAACAGAAAATGCCGGAGAACTCAGCAGGTCTAACGGCATTTGTGGAGATGAGAAACAGAGTTAACGTTTCGAGTCCGTAGGACTCTTCTTCTGGCTCTGTTTTTCTCTCCACAAATGCTGTTAGACCTGCTGAGTTTTTCCAGCATTTTCTGTTCTTTTGTTTCAGATTTCCAGCATCCACAATATTTTGCTTTTGCGATAGGTTATATAAGTTATACTAGCATTTGTGGGTATTAGGAATGAGTTTTGGCTTTTAAAGTTTAAGTTTGATTTGTATTTCTGTACCTGTGTGTTAAGAACGGTCAAATGGAGTTTTAGTTTCACTTCAAAAGGCTGCTTGCATTTCTAATGAGATGTTTACGATCCCTATAAACTGAAAGTAAACACACAAGAGTAGGAAGAACAGTGCTGTTGCCTAGCAACAGGGGGGCCAGATAGGCAGGTTCCTCCCACACACACTCACAGAAGAAGAAAGACAGCAATTTGTTTTGGAAGCTGTTTGAGTTCAGTTGGCGTGAAGCAGAAGCAGCCTAAAAGGAGACAAATAGCAAGTCCCAAGCTAAGATAATCCCCCAAAAATCCCGGGGAGTGGAAGAAGAGAAAGTCCGAAGAAGACCTTCTAGTTAAAGGAAGGACAGGAAGCTGGGAAGAGGTCCCTGTTCAGTGAAGTTAAGTGTGAGGGGCAGAGAGAAAGGCTCCAAAGCTTCAGATTTAAAGTGAGAACAGCTTGCAAGAAGCAAGAAGGTTCAAAGAGACAACTGAAGGTCTGTAACTCTTTGCTATGGGCATGTGAAGCAGTGGTGTACTGTTAAGGCTGAGTCAGTGAGAGAGAGCGAGAGAGAGAGAGAGAGTGCATGGAAGATGGCTTGAGTGCATGCGGTGACCCAGGGAAGAGGAACATCAGAAGGAGAGTTCGAAACCCTGGAGGTGAACCCTTGTGGAAGGTGTCTGTGAGAAAGCGTCAGTTTGGGAGAAGATTCCAAAGCGAGTTCTTGGAGAGTGGAGATTGGAAACTCTCGTGTGAAGGATGGAGTTCACTGAGACTGGTTGGATCACGGGTGTGACACGCGTCTGGGGGGAGTTGAGGGGAGATCCATAGCATCTGGTTAACGTGGCATCTGTCACTTGGTTTCAGAGTGTGGTGTGTCTGACCACAGGTCGCCTATTGGACTGTGTACTTGCTGTGAGCATTAGAGTATAAGATAGCTTTTGTAACCTGTGTTACCCTTACCAATCTGTGTATATCTGTAAAGGTACAGTTGTGGGTGAAGGAGTATTGTAACATAGTTCAGCTTTCCTTGTTGAATAAATGTTTTATTCTTTTGTTAAAAGTTCACCAGCTGACTCCTGTGACTCTGCTCAGTAACTACTCTCCACGTATCTACACAAACAAATAAAAGTTAGGATCTATCAAGCTGGGTTCCACTCTGGCATCAGGTTTGTCCAGGGGTAACCTCAGCTTGGATCATAGCAGACGCCTCTTACTTTTTTAATTCCAGCGGATACAAGCCTAGCCTGTCCAGCCTTTCCAGATAAGACAACCCGTCCATTCCAGGTATTAGTCTGGTATCCTTCTCTGAACTGCTTCTCATGCATTTACATCCTTCCTTAAATCAGGAGACCAGGGGGAGGCGGTGACAGAGTGGTATTGTCGCTGGGCTGGTATTCTAGTGGCCCAGGGTAATGCTCTGGGGACCCAGGTTCAAATCCCGCCATGGCAGGTGGTAAAATTTGAATTCGATAAAAATCTGGAATTAAAGGTCTGATGATGACCATGAAACCATTGCCGATTGTTGTGAAAACTCATCTGGTTCGCTCACGTCCTTTAGGGAAGGAAATCTGCCGTCCTTACCTGGTCTGGCCTACATGTGACTCCAGACCCACGGCAATGTGTGGTTGACTCTTAAAATGCCCTCTGAACAAGGGCAATTAGGGATGGGAAATAAATGAATGCTGCACACAGTGCTCCAGATGTGGTTTCACTAATGCCAAGTATAACCTCCCCACTTTTATATTCAATTCCCCTCACAGTAAATGATAATGTTCAATTAGCTCTCCTAATTACTTGCTTACTGTGATTCATGCACTAGGACACTCAGATCCCTCTGCACCTCAGAGCTCTGCAATCTCTCACCGTGTAGATAATAAGCTTTTTTAATCTTCCTGCCAAAATGGACACTTTCACATCTGCCCACATTTTACTCCATTTGCCAGATCTTTGCCCACTCGCTTAACCCATCTATATCCTTATGTAGCCTCCTTATGCCCTCTTCACAACTTACCTTCCTGCCTATCTTTGTGTCACCAGCAAATTTAGCAAGTATACCTTCAGTCCTTTCATCCAAGTAATTTATATAAGTTGTAAAGAGTTGCAGCCCCAGCATTGATCCCTGTGACACACCACTTGTTATACCCTGCCAATCAGAAAAAGGCCCATTTATGCCTACTCTCTGTTTCCTGTTAGCTGGCCAATCATCTCTCCAAGCCAATATGTTGAGGGTTTCTGCCTCCACCATCAAACCAGGCAGCGAATTCCAGACACCCACGACCCTCTGGGTGAAGAGGTTTTTCCTCATCCCTTCTATTCCTTTTTGTGAAAATTCATTTATGGGATGTGGACTTCGCTGGCTGGGCCAGCATTTATTGCCCATCCCTAGTTGCCCTTGAGAAGGTGGTGGAGAGCTACCTTCTTGAGCCGCTGCAGTCCTGTGTGGTGTAGGTACACCCACTGCGCTGTTAGGAGGGAGTTCCAGGATTTGGACCCAGCGACAGTGAAGGAACGGCCGATATATTTCCAAGTCGGGATGGTGAGGGGCTCGGAGGGGAACTTCCAGGTGGTGGTGTTCCCCATGTGTCTGCTGCCCTTGTCCTTCTAGATGGTAGTGGTCGTGAGTTTGGAAGGTGCTGAAGGTGGTGAATTCCTGCAGTGCATCTTGTAAATGGTACACACACTGCTGCCCCTGTGCGTCGGTGGTGGAGGGAGTGAATGTTTGTGGATGGGGTGCCAATTAAACGGGCTGCTTTCTCCTGGACGGTGTTGAGTTTCTTGAGTGTTGTGGGAGCTGCACTCATCCAGGCAAGTGGGGAGTGTTCCATTACACTCCTGACTTGTGCCTTGTAGATAGTGGACAGGCTTTGGGGAGACAGGAGATGCGTTACTCTCCGCAAAACCTGCTCTTGTAGCCACAGTATTTATATGGCTGGTCCAGTCCAGTTTCTGGTCAATGGTAACCCCCAGGATGTTGATAGTGGGGGATTCAGTGATGGTAATGCCATTGAATGTCAAGGGGCAATGGTTGAATTCTCTCTTGTTGGAGATGGTCATTGCCTGGCACTTGTGTGGCGTGAATGTTACTTGCCACTTGTCAGCCCAAGTCTGGATATTGTCCAGGTCTTGCTGCATTTGGACATGGACTGCTTCAGTATCTGAGGAGTGGCAAATGGTGCTGAACATTGTGCAATCATCAGTGAACATCCCCACTTCTGACCTTATGAGGGAGGGAAGGTCATTGATGAAGCAGCTGAAGAGGATTGGGTCGAGGACACTACCCTGAGGCGCTCCTGCTGCTTTAAGCTATGCTTCAGTGGGTATGACTACATCGGGCTGTTCCTTGACTCGTCTGTGAAACGCCTCTCCCAATTTTGGCACGAGCCCCCAGATGTTAGCAAGGAGGACATTGCAGTGTCGACAGGGCTGGGTTTGCTGTTGTCGCTCCTGGTACCTCAGTCACTGCCGGGTGATCTGTCTGGTATTGTTCCTTTTTGACTCTCCTGTCGCGGGTTTTCTGCCCTCCTACCAGTCACCTTAAATCTCTTTACAAAGGTACCTGGAACAGCACCTGAAGTGCTTTAACCTGCACGGCGACTGACCAGATGCTGAAAGTTGAGAATAGAATGGGTGGCTAGTTTATTTATATTTTTTTCTTTTCCGGCTGGTGCAGATGCGATGGGCTGAATGGCCTCTTTCAGCGCTGAGGCTTTCCTACGGTTCAATGTTACCCCCTTGCACTATGAGCTTTTATTTTACCCAATATCCTTTGGTGTGGCACCTTACCAAATGCCTTCTGAAAATGTCAGTGCAGTACATCCACCTGTTCCCCTTTAGGACCGGATAACTGAAGCACACGTGTCCCAGAAGGTGGGGGGGGGGGGGGGGGGGGAAAGAACAGTAAAACTTGGGAAATAAGAGTATTGTCACAGAGGTCTGCAGCACAGAAAAAGGCCCTTCGGCCCATCGAGTCTCCTCATAACTAAAACTCTCCAGCCCAGGCAACATCCTGGTAAATCTCCTCTGCACTCTCTCTAGTGCAATCACATCCTTCCTATAATGCGGATTCCAGAACTGCACGCAATACTCTAGCTGTGGCCTAACCAGCGTTTTATACACCTCCAGCATAACCTCCCTGCTCTTATATTCGATGCCTCGGCTAATAAAGGCAAGTATCCCATATGCCTTCTTAACCACCTGTCCCGCTACCTTAAGGGACCGGTGGACATGCACACCAAGGTCCCTCTGATCCTCGGTACTTCCCAGGGTCCTACCATTCATCGTGTATTCCCGTGCCTTGTTTGCCCTGCCCAAGTGCATCACCTCACACTTATCCAGATTAAATTCCATTTGCCACTGATCAGCCCATTGACCAGCCTATCTATATCCTTCTGTAATCTAAGGCTAACCTCCTCACTATTTACCGCCCCACCAACACTGGTCCGAACTGGCATTGCATTTTAAAGGTATACAAGTCCAGTTCGGACTAGTACCAGTCGTCTCTCAAGTTTCATTCCTTGTCAAATTCCCCTTGCATTGGACATTGCTTCCATTTATTTTTTGCCCTCTTGAATGTTGTTTTTTGTTTGCTTTCGTTTTTTTTTTAAAAGCACTTTTTTTTTGTTTCTTGCATTACATTACCAGGTCCAGTGACATAGCTATACCACTTTCTCGCTCCCTACTCTATTGAGCCATTGTTATGAGTGTGGGGAGGGAACAAAAAAGACTACATTTCCCAGAAAACCTGGGGGAAGCTAGAGGTTGGGAGATCTCGCGAGACTTTCTTGGAGGACGAGGAGGAGGAGGAAGAAGAAGAGGGGCGGGGCTTCCCGCCGGCCCTGTTCCGCCATTTTGAATCGCCGCTCAACTTCCCATCCCCCCCCCCTCCCTCCCTCCAAACCATCCATAGAGAGAGCGCTTGAGGGGGGGGGGGGTTTACCCCACCCCTCTTAAACCTCCTGGCAGCGCCTCGCCAAAAAGCCCCGGCAGCCGGCCGCTCGGAGCAAAAGACGGCGCGGCGCCCGCCGGAGACGGATTGAGGTGGATTGAAGGCGGATGGCGGCGGCGGGGCCGCCATTTTCGTGAGCGAAGAAGGAGGAGGAGGAGGAGGAGGAAAGAGGGAGGGGGGGGGTGGGGCGAACGGCATCGGGGAGGGGGGGAAGGGCCCCGTCCGCCATTGTCGGATCGAATCGGATCGGTTCGGAAGGGATCGGAATTGGTTTGGGGGGGGGGGGGTGGGAAAAAGGAGGAGGAGGAGGAGAAGAAGAAGCCTGAGGCCTACTACCCGCCTCCCCCTCTCAATCACACAGACAGACACCATCACCACCACCACCACTACTACTACCACCACCGCCGCCATCATCATCATCATCATCATCGTCACCATCATCACCGGCCGCCATCTTACCTCCCTCCATCGGGAGGTGAGCCGACTCCAAGATGGCGATGCGGCGGCATGAGCAGCGGCCGGCCGGCCGGCGGGGAGGGCGGGCAGGCGGAGGGAAGGGAGGGCGGGAGGACCGGGGACGGAGAAGGGTGGGTGGGTGGGGAGGAGGGGGGGAAGGGGAGGGTGAGAAGCGGGTTAGGAATGGAAGATGGAGGAGGAAGAGGAGGATGATGATGATGATGATGGGAAGGAGAGGGAGAGGGAGGGGGGGGGGGAAAGGGGAGGAGATGGCGGCCATCTTTATGGCCCACGAAAGGGTTAAGGAGCTAAATTTTTTTGCGGAGGGGGGGTGGTCGACGGAGACGGAATGTTTATTTTTGTCGTAAATATATAGATTTTTTTTATTTATTTACTTTTTTTTGGTTGCGCGCGGGTTTTGTGTGTGTGTGCATATAGTGGGGGGAGGGGGAGGGTCACGGGGTGACCTCTGACCTCCTTCCCCCGGTGACGTCAGCGCCCGGGCCAACTTGTCCTTTTTTTTTTGCACATGGTGCAGCAAGGAGCTGGTCTTCCCCCCTCTCTCCTGTCTAAAATGAGCTCCAAGGATTTCCAGGGTGGGTTGTATTGGTGTTTGTTCGTTGCATTCTCTTTCTCTCTCTTTCTTTCTTTCTTCCCCTCCTCTCTGTCCCTCTGCTTTCACTCTTTTAAAAAAAAATATAAACTACTTTGTTTTTTTTTTACCCCCGGAACACCCTCCTTTTCCTCACGTGCCCTCCCCGTCTCCTCCCACTCCCCCCTCCTCTCCCCTCCCACTCCCACTCCCCTCTCCCACTCCCCTCTCCCCACTCCCCTCTCCCCCCCTCCCCCCCCCTCTCCCCCCTCTCCCTCCCTCTCCCCTCCCTCTCCCCCCCCCCCCTCTCCCTCCCTCCTCCCCCCCTCTCCCTCCCTCCTCCCCACCTCTCCCTCCCTCCTCCTCCCCTCTCCCTCCCTCCTCCTCCCCTCTCCCTCCCTCCTCCCCCCCTCTCCCTCCCTCCTCCCCCCCTCTCCCTCCCTCTCCCCTCTCCCTCCCTCCTCCCCCCTCTCCCTCCCTCCTCCTCCCCTCTCCCTCCCTCCTCCCCCCTTCTCCCTCCCTCCTCCTCCCCTCTCCCTCCCTCCTCCCCCCCTCTCCCTCCCTCCTCCTCCCCTCTCCCTCCCTCCTCCCCTCTCCCTCCCTCCTCCTCCCCTCTCCCTCCCTCCCCTCTCCCTCCCTCCCTCCCCCTCTCCCTCCCTCCTCCTCCCCTCCTCCTCCCCTCCCCCCTCCTCCCCCCCTCTCCCTCCTCCCCCCTCTCCCTCCTCCCCCCTCTCCCTCCCTCCCTCCTCCCCTCTCCCTCCCTCCCTCCTCCCCCCTCTCCCTCCCTCCCTCCTCCCCCCTCTCCCTCCCTCCCTCCTCCCCCCCTCTCCCTCCCTCCCTCCTCCCCCCCTCTCCCTCCCTCCCTCCTCCCCCCCTCTCCCTCCCTCCCTCCTCCCCCCCTCTCCCTCCCTCCCTCCTCCCCCCCTCTCCCTCCCTCCCTCCTCCCCCCCTCTCCCTCCCTCCCTCCTCCCCCCCTCTCCCTCCCTCCCTCCTCCCCCCCTCTCCCTCCCTCCCTCCTCCCCCCCTCTCCCTCCCTCCCTCCTCCCCCCCTCTCCCTCCCTCCCTCCTCCCCCCCTCTCCCTCCCTCCCTCCTCCCCCCGTCTCCCTCCCTCCCTCCTCCCCCCCCCCCCTCCCCGTGTCTCTATTTACCTCAGACCACCCCCCCCCCCCTTTGCTTTGCGCTCCATTTCTGACTGGCCTTCATTTATATATATTATGTTTTGGCAGTTCACCCCTCCTTTTGGCACTTTTTTTGTTGTTGTTCCTGTCTCTCTCTCTCTCTCCCTTGCCCCCTCCCCTCGTTTTAATTAATTAATATTTTTAGCTTTGCTCCTGTTCATTCTTATCATTCTTTTTCCATCTTGCGTTTTTATTTTGCCCCCTCGTTTTTTTTCCCCTCTTGCTTTCTTGTGTTTTTTGCCCCCTCTTGCTTCTGTGCCCTTTTTGCCCCCTCTTGCTTCTGCATTGTTATTTATTCTTGCCATTTTCTTGCCCCCCCCTCGCTTATGCTTTGCATTCATTCATTTTTGCATGATTCGCCCTCTCGTTTTTGCATTACTTTTACCCCCCTCACTTCTGCCGTGCACTCATTCGCTTTCTCTGCACTCGTTTGTCGCTTTGTCTTCATCTATCCATTCATTCACATTTTTCTTTACCCCTTAATTTTTGCTTTGCATTGTCACCTTTGGCATTTCTTCCCCCCCACCCAATGCGCCCGTTCCATTTTTTTGCATCGCTGACTATTTTGTATTAGAAAAATTGCAACCGTTTCGGGCTCTTTCCTTGACAAGCTCGATTTTTAAAAAAAATTGCATTGGTGTTAAAAGTGCACCCACTTCCTTTTAATTATTTATTTTTTAAAATATTTTTGCAGTGATTATTTGTCTCTTGACTTGCTTTAACACCCGCTTCCTGGGGGAAAGCCTGCAGGTCAAATTGTGTGCATGTCAAGCCTTGTTGGTAAAACACATTGCTTCTGTTTTAAAGATATTCGTTCTCTGGATATTTTTTTTTTGTGTGTGTTGTGACTTATCAATTAGCAAGTCGCTTTTCCCCGATGTGCTTTTTGTGGACCTCAATGCGTGAGGCGTTTTGTTTTTTTTACTCCTGCACATAAGTGTCTTTTTAACCTTTATGGTGCGGAGTCGAGTGCAAGAAAGGAGGCTCCACTCCTTCCTTTTTTTTAAAATTCTGCCTCGTGTTCAATGCCTCCCCTCCCACCTTCTCTTTTTATTTTGTAAGAAATGCCAGCTTTTTGCATTTGCTGCTTCTGCACTGCGTTTTCCTCCACATGTGTATTTTATATATATATATATAAAAAAAGAATTGCTCGTGTTGTCGGTGGCTCCCTCAAGTGTGTGTGTGTGTTTTTTTTTTATATTCGTTTTTGAATTAGACAAGCCTGCTGCATACAGCATAAAGAGCTGAAGCAAGGTTCTCTCTCTCTCTCTCTCTCTCTCTCTCTCGCTCGCTCGCTCGCCCACCCCAGCTCGGTTTCTTACACCCTTGTGAGCTTCCTGGAAAGATTTGGACTGTTTTTAAACCCGGAGCGGAATTTTCTCTCTCTCTCTCTCTCTCTCTCTCTCGCTAATTAAAAGGTGCAGAAGTGTTAAAAGCAAATGCTATTCTCCCCCCAGCCTTCCCCTCTCCCCTCTACCCCCACCTCCCCCCGCCTCCCAAATCATCATCTTCTTTGGCCCTTCACAGAGTTTGGAAGCTCTTGCAAAAAAAAATGCAATCTTTTTTTTAATCTCTTCTTTGGGACACCGGTCGTTCGAAAAGCATTTTCTGACCAGGTTTCATTCCTGTAACGACTGCATTTCCTCCTTTGAATTCTCCCTCCCCTCCCCCCACCACCACCTCCTCCTCTGATCAGCTCTCTCTCTCTCTCTCCCTGCTTGCATTGTCGGGTTTTTGATTTAAGAATTGTATTTGGGTAGGGCGGGTGGGAGGCAGAGAGGAACCTGATGGCGAGAGATTTGCTGTTATACGTGTCTTTAAAAGATAGGGCTTTTTTTTTTTGGTGGTTGTTGTGTACTGCCAGGCTTTGCTTGTGTTTTGCTGGTGTGTATGTGTGCGTGTGTGCGCACGCCATGGGCTTAATGAATCATTCTCCAAGGGTGCTAACCTGCCAATGTATGATACAGTTTATTACTTCAGCCCTTCTCTGGGTTTCTTGTGGGAGGGGTTCTGGCGATGTCTGTCTGGATAATAAGAGGGTTATTTCTAAGCTGGCTTTTTTACTCTCTTTGCCCTCCCTTCCCTCTGTCTGTCTGTCTCCCTCTCTCTCTCCCCCTCTCTGTCTGTCCCCCTCTCTTTCTCTCTCTCCCCCTCTCTGTCTGTTTTCTCTTTCTCTCTCCCCCTCTGTCTGTCTCTCTTTCTCTCTCTCTCTCTCTCCCCCTCTGTCTGTCTCTCTCTCTCTCGCGCACACACTCCTTGTCTCTCTCCCCCTCTGCAGTCTTTTCCTCTGACCAGTCAAGGCCTTTGTTTGTTTGCCCATGGAGTGAGACGCTGCCTTGCAGGGGTTTGAATGACTAGACTCTTGGCCCTTGGTTTGTGGAGGGAGCAGCGGCGGCGGTGGTGGTTGGGTGGTGTCTGAAGGTTCAGTGGTGCCAAAAGGAAGTTGTTTTAAGCCGGGGGGGTTGAATTAGGCGCCCTCCCGGGAGAGGGAGGGCGATCTCACGGGGCTGGGAGAAAGGCCGGGGAGAGGCGGACGCGGCCGGTTGGGGTTGAATGGGCCGGCGCGTTGTGTGCGAGGCCCACGGGCGTGCGAGCGGCTTGTTGGGGTCGAGTAGGCCGGCGGGTTGTGCGTGAGGCCCGCGCGCGTGCGAGTGGTTTGTCAGGGTCGAATAGGCCGCCGGGTTGTGCGTGAGGCCCATGCGCGTGCGAGTGGTTTGTCAGGGTCGAGTAGGCCGGCGGGTTGTGCGCAAGGCCTACCCGCGCGCACTTGGCTTGTCAGGTTGTGCACGGGGCCTATGCGCACGTGAGTGGTTTGTCAGAGTCGAGTAGGCCGGCGGGTTGTGCGAGTGGCTTGTCAGGGTCGAGTAGGCCGGCGGGTTGTGCGCGAGGCCTATGTGTGTGCGAGTGGCTTGTCAGGGTCGAGTAGGCCGGCGGGTTGTGCGCGAGGCCTACCCACGCGCACTTGGCTTGTCAGGGTCGAGTAGGCCGGCGGGTTGTGCGCAAGGCCTACCCGCGCGCACTTGGCTTGTCAGGTTGTGCACGGGGTCTATGCGCACGTGAGTGGTTTGTCAGGGTCGAGTAGGCCGGCGGCTTGTGCGCGAGGCCCACGCGCGTGCGAGCGGCTTGTCGGGGTCGAGTAGGCCGGCGGGTTGTGCGAGTGGTTTGTCAGGGTCGAGTAGGCCGGCGGGTTGTGTGCGAGTGGTTTGTCGGGGTCGAGTAGGCCGGCGGGTTGTGTGCGAGTGGTTTGTCAGGGTCGAGTAGGCTGGCGGGTTGTGCGTGAGGCCCACGCGCGTGCGAGCGGCTTGTCGGGGTCGAGTAGGCCGGCGGGTTGTGCGTGAGGCCCACGCACGTGCGAGCGGCTTGTCGGGGTCGAGTAGGCCGGCGGGTTGTGTGCGAGTGGTTTGTCAGGGTCGAGTAGGCTGGCGGGTTGTGCATGAGGCCCACGCGCGTGCGAGCGGCTTGTCGGGGTCGAGTAGGCCGGCGGGTTGTGCGAGAGGCCCACGCACGTGCGAGTGGTTTGTCAGGGTCGAGTAGGCCGGCGGGTTGTGCGAGTGGTTTGTCAGGGTCGAGTAGGCCGGCGGGTTGTGTGCGAGGCCCACGCACGTGCGACTGGTTTGTCAGGGTCGAGTAGGCCGGCGGGTTGTGCGCGAGGCCTACCCGCGCGCACTTGGCTTGTCAGGGTCGAGTAGGCCGGCGGGTTGTGCAGATGCTTCCAAATAGACGGTGTGGGTTGGGGGGGGGGGGGGTGGAGTTTGTGGTGATAGGGGCTTGGGGTATTTCGCTGTCCGTACTTTTCCTCACAAATGCGCTTTTGACCTCACTCGTGGCGGGTGCTACTCGTGCAGCCGGCCCAGGCGCGTGCCGAGGCCCAGACGGCCTCTTGGAGGTGGGACAGGGCTGAGAGAGTGACTCCCGAAACAAAGGCTACGCATTTCTCTAGCGCCTGTCACGGCCTCGGTGCCCCAAAGTGCCCCGCAGCCGCCACTGAAGCACTCCTGGAAGTGCTGCCGCGTGGGAGACGACGGCGGCCGTTCTGTGCACAGCCCGATCCCGTGAGCCGCGCAGTGCGAAGATGGCCAGATGGCCTTGTTTGCCTTTTTGACGTTGGGGTGTGAAACTTGTAAATGTTGACGCTCAGAGGGACTTGGGTGTGCTCGGACACGAAACCTCAGAGTTAGCATGCAGGCGCGGCAAGCACCTGGGAAGGCAAGTGGTGTGTGTTGGCTTTTATTGCAAGAGGATTGGAGTACAGGAATATGCAAGCCTTGTGCCAATTGTACAGGGTTTTGGCGAGGCCACACTTGGAATACTGTGCGCAGTTTTGGCCTCCATATTTGAGGAAGGATATACTTGTGTCGGGAGGCGGTACAGCGAAGGTTCACTCGATTGGTCCCTGGGTCTGTAAAATTCTAACAGGACTAGACAGGGTAGATGCAGGAAGGATGTTCCCGATGGTGGGAGGGACTCCAGAACCGGGGGGGGGGCGTCAGAATCTGAGGATACGAGGTAGACCATTTAGGACTGAGATGAGGAGATGTTTCTTCACCCAGAGAGCGGTGAGCCTGTGGAATTCGCTACCACAGAAAATAGCTGAGGCCAAAACATTGTATGTTTCCAAGATGCAGTTAGATATAGCTCTTGGGGCGAAAGGGATCAAAGGGTATGGGGAGAAAGCGGGGAGCCAGGCTATTGAGTTGGATGATCAGCCATGATCATGATGAATGGCGGAGCAGGCTCGAAGGGCCGAATGGCCTACCCCTGCTCCTAGTTTCTATGGGACCCCGGGGGGTGTCCTGTGATGAGACACTGAGTAAATCGGGTCTATATTCTCCGCAGTTTCGAAGAGTAAGAGGCGATCTGATTGAAGGGGTTTGACAGGGTGGACACTGAGAGGTTGTCGTCGTCCCCCCCCCCCAAGCCTCCCTCGCCCAGGATCTTTGTTACCATCAACCTCATTTTCCTGCCTTCTAAAGTATCCACCCAGCATCCCTCCGGTTGGGGAATGGAGAACGCGGAGTGGGGGAGGGGGGCACAGTCTCAGGGTAAGGGGTCGGCCATTTTGGGCTGAGACGAGGAGAAATCTCTTCACTCGGAGGGTGGGGAATCTTTGGAATTCTCTACCCCAGAGGGTTGTGAATGCTCCGTCGTTGACTATATTCCAGACCGGGATCGGGAGATTTTCGGGGTGTCAGGGAATCGAGGGATACGGGGAGCGGGCGGGAGAGTGGAGTTGAGGCAGAAGGTCAGCCAGGATCGTGTCGAATGGGGGAAGCAGGCTCGAGGGGCTCAACGGCCTATTCCTGATTCTTTTCCTTGTGTTCTTATTTCCAGAGCTTGGGTTGCAGGCAGCTGAAGGCAGTGGAGGAGGGATTGAAGTGGTGGTGGGGGGAGAAACGTGTGAAAGAGACCAGAATCAGACGAGGTAATCACAACCAAGTTCCCCTCCAAGGAGTGAGAGGCAGGAAAGCTTGTATTTCAGAGTGCTGTATTGCGCACTGCAGCCAGTTAGTGCAGAGTAAGATCCCAATATGTGACCAGCATGGGTAATCCCAAGTCGGGATGGTGTGTGGCTTGGATGGGAGGTGGTGGTGCTCCCATGTGTCTGCTGCCCTTGTCCTTCTAGATGGTAGAAGTCGTGGGTTTGGGCGGCGCTGTCGAAGGAGCCTTGGCGAGTTGCTGCAGTGCATCTTGTAGATGGTACACACACTGCTGCCGCTGTGCGTCGGTGGTGGAGGGAGTGAATGTTTGTGGACGGGGTGCCGATCAGTGGGGCTGCTTTGTCCTGGATGGTGTTGAGCTTCTTGAGTGTTATGGGAGCTGCACTCACCCAGGCAAGTGGGGACTATTCCATCACACTCCTGACTTGTGCCTTGTCGATGGTGGACAGGCTTTGGGGAGTCAGGAGGTGAGTTACTCGCCGCAGAATTTCTAGCCTTTGAGCTGCTCTTGTCGTCATAGTATTGAACTAGAATAGCCATATAAGTTTCTGGTCAATGGTAACCCCCAGGATGTTGATAGTGGGGGATTCAGTGATGGTAATGCCATTGAATGTCAAGGGGCGATGGTTAGATTCTCTCTTGTTGGAGGTGGTCATTGCCTGGCACTTGTGTGGTGTGAATGTTACTCGCCACTTGTCAGCCCAAGCCTGGATATTGTCCAGGTCTTGCTGCATTTGGACATGGGCTGCTTCCGTATCTGAGGAGTGGCGAATGGTGCTGAACATTGTGCAATCATCAGAAATAGAGGGGGTCCTGGGCCTAATGCTTATACGTCCGCCAAAACCACTGGACAAAGGGGATGTGGGTTATTTTCACATGGCTGTTTGTGGGAGCTTGCTGTGCGCAAATTTTCTGCCCTATCTCGTGCAGTCCGGTGCCATTTCAGAGAGCGCTTCACTGGCTGCAGGGGACTTTGTGGCCTCCCGTGCTATGCGTGTCTCGTGTCAGCAGTGTGTTGGCGAGGCGTGGGTCGATGCTGGGGGGGTGGGGTCGCGGAAACATTGTTGGCAAAGCAGCATAGGCACAGGAAGAGGTGGCTCGACAGTAACCCGGGGAATCTGTGCTGCAGCACCTCGGAAGGTCAGTGGAACCTCCCGGAGGCGGCGGTGCTCAGAGCTGAACACAGCCGACTCCAGCTTGGGGCCTGGTTAGACCTGTCGATGTGACGTGCTATGCAGAGACGCGGATGTCTGTCTTTGGAGCGGTTTAACCGATACCAGTTTATTTTTTCTCCCTCCCTCCCCCCACCCCCTCCAAAACCCTGTGTTGGACGAGGCAGGACCAGTGTTGCATCTTAAACCAACACCGTGGAAGGAGACATTGAAGACGACAGGGGTACTGCACAGCATCCAGGTAGGGAACAGGAGGAGCCAGTGAGCGACACAATGGGCTGGGGGCAGGGGAACCCGCTGACGGGAGTGTTTGACGGCGCTGTCCAGAGGGAGCGCGACTCTGTGCTGGGCTCTACTCCCCCTGTTGCTAAGATAGCCCATTTCTCCCTCCGTAACGTCACCCAACCCCATCTCAGCTCGTCGGCTGCTGAAACCCTCATCCGCATCTTCGTCCCCTCCGGACTCGACTATTACCATGCTCTCCCACCCTCGACCCTCCATAAACTTCAGCTCGTACAAAACTCTGCTATCCCCACCAATGTCCGAACTCGCACCGAGCCCCATTCACCCGTCACTCCCCTGTGATCGCTGATCCACACTGGCTCCCGGTCCAGCAACACCTCCATTTTCAAATTCTCACCCTCGTTTTCAAATCCTGACAAGGCCTCAGTGACCCCACCACCCCCCACAAATGTCTTAATGTCTTGTGTTCCCCACAGCCCATTGAGATGCCTACACTCCTTCCAATCCTGGCCCTTTGTGTATCCCCAGTTTAACCACTTCAGCCCTTGGCTGTGCTTTGTGCTGCTAACCCCATAAACGTTGGAATTCTCTCCCTGAACTTCTCCAGCTCTCCTCCTTTACAAACTTTGCACTTCTGCCCTGTTATCTCCTGTGGCTCAGCATCAAATCTTATTTGATAATTGGCTGAAATCATGTGGCACCTCCTACTGTGTTATAGGTGGCCCGTGTATACAAGTCGGTAGAGCTCCAGTGTAGAAAGAGCTTTAGTCTGTATCTAACCCTGTGCTGTACATGCCCTGGGAGTGTTTGATGCGGACAGTGTGGAGGGAGCTTTACTCTGTATCTAACCCCGTGCTGTACCTGTCCTGGGAGTGTTTGATGGGGACAGTGTAGAGGGAGATTTACACTGTATCTAACCCCGTGCTGTACCTGTCCTGGGAGTGTTTGATGGGGACAGTGGAGAGGGAGCTTTACTCTGTATCTAACCCCATGCTGTACCTGCCCTGGGAGTGTGTGATGGGGACAGTGTAGAGGGAGATTTACTCTGTATCTAACCCCGTGCTGTATCTGTCCTGGGAGTGTTTGATGGGGACAGTGTAGAGGGAACTTTACTCTGTATCTAACCCCGTGCTGTACCTGTCCTGGGAGTGTTTGATGGGGACAGTGTAGAGGGAGCTTTACTCTGTATCTAACCCGGTGCTGTACCTGTCCAGGGAGTGTTTGATGGGGACAGTGTGGAGGGAGCTTTACTCTGTATCTAACCCCGTGCTGTACCTGTCCTGGGAGTGTTTGATGGGGACAGTGTAGAGGGAGATTTACACTGCATCTAACCCCGTGCTGTACCTGTCCTGGGAGTGTTTGATGGGGACAGTGGAGAGGGAGCTTTACTCTGTATCTAACCCCATGCTGTACCTGCCCTGGGAGTGTGTGATGGGGACAGTGTAGAGGGAGATTTACTCTGTATCTAACCCCGTGCTGTATCTGTCCTGGGAGTGTTTGATGGGGACAGTGTAGAGGGAACTTTACTCTGTATCTAACCCCGTGCTGTACCTGTCCTGGGAGTGTTTGATGGGGACAGTGTAGAGGGAGCTTTACTCTGTATCTAACCCGGTGCTGTACCTGTCCAGGGAGTGTTTGATGGGGACAGTGTAGAGGGAGCTTTACTCTGTATCTAACCCCGTGCTGTACCTGTCCTGGGAGTGTTTGATGGGGACAGTGTAGAGGGAGCTTTACTCTGTGTCTAACCCCATGCTGTACCTGTCCTGGGAGTGTTTGATGGGGATGGTGTGGAGGGAGCTTTACTATATCGGCTACAAGTAACATCCCAGAAGGAGGGAGGAAGGAACTCAGGAAAATTTAATCGCCAGAGAGGTGGTACTGAGTAAAATTGTTGGAGCTGCGGGCTGACAAGTGCCCGGATCCTCATGGACTTCATCCAAGGGTCTCAAAACAAGTGGCTAGTGAGAAAGTTGGTGCGTTGGTTTTAATTTTCCGAAACTCCCGAGATTCTGGGAAGACCCCATTGGATCGGAAGATAGCAGATATAACTCCATTATTGAAAAAGGGAGGGAGACAGAAAGCCAGGAACTACTGGCCAGTTAGCTTCACATTTCTCGAAGGGAAAATGTTACAAGCTATTATTAAAGAGGCTGTAGCAGGGCATGTGGATAAGTTCAAGGTCATGAGGCAGAGTCAACATGGTTTTGTGAAAGAGGAATCGTGTTTCACCAACTTATTGGAGTACTTTGAGGAAGTAACATGTGCTGTGCATAAAGGTGGATATACTGCGCTTAGATTTCCAGAAGGCATTTGATAGGCTGTCACATCAAAGGTTATTGCAGAAAATAAAAGCTCATGGTGTAGGTGGTAACATATTGGCATAGATAGAAGATTGCCTGGCTAACAGGAAGCAGAGAGTAGGTATAAATGGGTTAAAAAATAAAAGCAAAGAACTGCGGATGCTGGAAATCCAAAACAAAAACAGAAATACCTGGAAAAGCTCAGCAGGTCTGGCAGCATCAGCAGAGAGGAGCACAGTTGACGTTTCGAGTCCTCGTGACCCTTCAACAGAACTAAGTAAAAATAGAAAAGGGATGAAATATAAGCTGGTTTAAGGGGGGCGGTGGGGGGTTGGTTGGTTGGGACAAGAAGTGCTAGGTAGAGAGCTAGTGATAGGTGGAGATAACCAAAAGCTGTCACAGACAAAAGGACAAAGAGGTATTGAAGGTGGTGATATTATCTAAAGGAATGTGCTAATTAAGGGTAGAAAGCAGGACAGGCAAGGTACAGATAGCCCTAGTGGGGTGGGGTGGGTGCAGGAATTTAAAAAAAAGCTAAAAGGTAGAGATAAAACAACGGATGGAAATACATTTAAAAATAATGGAAATTGGTGGGAAAGAAAAATCTATATAAATTATTGGAAAAAACAAAAAGGAGGGGGAGGAAACGGAAAAGGGGGTGGGGATGGAGG
>NW_027597621.1:0-72664 GCF_964194155.1 Cetorhinus maximus
TGTCGTTTCCGGTGCCTAGTGATGGAAGGGGTCATCAACAGTTCCATCAAGCAGCAGTTAATCAGCAATAACCTGCTCACTGATGCCCAGTTTGGGTTCTGCCAGGGCCACTCAGCTCCTGACCTCATTACAGCCTTGGTCCAAACATGGTTAGAAGAGCTGAACTCCCAAGGTGAGGTGAGAGTGACTGCCCTTGACATCAAGGCAGCATTTGACAGAGTGTGGCATCAAGGAGCCCTAGCAAAACTGGGGTCAATGGGAATCGGGGGAAAACTCTCCTCTGGTTGGAGTCATACCGAGCACAAAGGAAGATGGTTGTCGATGTTGGAGGTCAGTCATCTCAGCTCCAGGACATCACTGCAGGAGTTCCTCAGGGTAGTGTCCTAGGCCCAACCATCTTCAGCTGCTTCATCAATGACCTTCCTTCCATCATAAGGTCAGGAGTGGAGATGTTCGCTGATGATTGCACAATGTTCAGCACCATTTGCGACTCCTCAGATACTGAAGCAGTCCATGTCCAAATGCAGCAAGACCTGGATAATATCCAGGCTTGGGCTGACAAGTAACATTTGCGCCACACAAGTGTCAGGCAATGACCATCTCCAACAAGAGAGAATCCAACCATCGCCCCTTGACATTCAATGGCATTACCATCACTGAATCCCCCACTATCAACATCCTGGGGGTTACCATTGACCAGAAACTGAACTAGACTAGCCATATAAATACTGTGGCTACAACAGCAGGTCAGAGGCTAGGAATCCTGCGACGAGTAACTCACCTCCTGACTCCCCAAAGCCTGTCCACCATCTACAAGGCACAAGTCAGGAGTGTGATGGAATACTCCCCACTTGCCTGGATGAGTGCAGCTCCCAGAACACTCTAGAAGCTTGACACCGTCCAGGACAAAGCAGCCCACTTCATTGGCACCCCATCCACAAACATTCACTCCCTCCACCACCGACGCACAGTAGCAGCAGTGTGTACCATCTACAAGATGCACTGCAGGAATTCACCAAGGCTCTTTCGACAGCACCTTGCAAACCCACTACCATCTAGAAGGACAAGGGCAGCAGATAGATGGGAACACCACCACAGAATCTTAACGGCACAGAAGGAGGCCATTCGGCCCGTCATGTCTGTACTGGCTCTCCAAATGAGCATTATGACCTAGTGCCATTGCCCTGCCTTTTCCCCATACCCCTGCACATTAGATGATTATTTGAACAGAAACAATGTCCTCTTGAATGCCTCGATTGAACCTGCCTCCAGCACACTTCCAGGCAGCGCATTCCAGACCCAAACCATATCAATGCTGTGGCTACAAGAGCAGGTCGGAGACTAGGAATCCTGCGATATCCAGGCTTGAGCTGACAAGTCTTTTTTACTTAATCGTGGGATGTATGTGGGGCAGGGGTACAGTGTGTGTGTGTGTGTGGGGGGGGGGGACAGTGTGTGTGTGTGTGGGGGTGGGGGGACAGTGTGTGTGTGTGTGTGTGGGGGTGGGGGGACAGTGTGTGTGTGTGTGTGGGGGTGGGGGGACAGTGTGTGTGTGTGTGTGGGGGTGGGGGGACAGTGTGTGTGTGTGTGGGGGGGGGACAGTGTGTGTGTGTGTGTGGGGGCGGACAGTGTGTGTGTGTGGGGGCGGACAGTGTGTGTGTGTGGGGGCGGACAGTGTGTGTGTGTGTGGGGGCGGACAGTGTGTGTGTGTGTGGGGGCGGACAGTGTGTGTGTGTGGGGGCGGACAGTGTGTGTGGGGGTGTGTTGGGGGCTGTTGCGTGTGTGTGTTTGTGTGTGTGTGGGGATGTGTTGGGGGCTGTTGCGTGTGTGTGTTTGTGTGTGTGGGGGTGTGTTGGGGGCTGTTGTGTTTGTGTGTGTGTGTGGGGGTGTGTTGGGGGCTGTTGCGTGTGTGTGTTTGTGTGTGTGTGGGGATGTGTTGGGGGCTGTTGCGTGTGTGTGTTTGTGTGTGTGTGTGGGGGTGTGTTGGGGGCTGTTGCGTGTGTGTGTGTGTGTGTGTGTGTGTGTGTGTGTGTGTGTGTGTGTGTGTGTGTGTGTGTGTGTGTGTTGGGGGCTGTTGCGTGTGTGTGTTTGTGTGTGGGGGGCTGTTGCGTGTGTGTGTTTGTGTGTGTGTGGGAGTGTGGGAGTGTGTTGGGGGCTGTTGCGTGTGTGTGTTTGTGTGTGTGTGTGTGTGTGTGTGTGTGTGTGTTGGGGGCTGTTGCATGTGTGTGTGTGTGTGTGTGTGTGTGGGGAGGGGGGGCTGTTGCGTGTGTGTGTTTGTGTGTGTGTGTGTGGGGGTGTGATGGGGGCTGTTGCGTGTGTGTGTTTGTGTATGTGTGTGGGTGTGGGTGTGTGTTGGGGGCTGTTTTGTGTGTGTGTGTGTGTGTGTGTGTGTGTGTGTGTGTGGGGGTGTGTTGGGGGCTGTTGCGTGTGTGTGTTTGTGTGTGTGTGTGTGTGTGGGGGTGTGTTGGGGGCTGTTGTGTGTGTCTGCATCCACTTTGAGTTTAGGAAATGAGTCCACCTTTGCCATTGGGAGTCGCTATGTGATGTGACTAGAACAGTCTCTTAACCAATGAAGAGGCTGTTTGCTTGGGCTGCCATTAAAATAGTTTAAAGATTAAACAAAAAGATGAGAGCAAAGTCCTGATCGTGTCAACAATGAAATACAAGAAGCTAGAACAAAATAGCTGATGAAAGTTCACGAGATAGGATTGAAGAGAGAAACATTGTGTGGAGTGATTTCCTGATCACAATCAGGCGTCTGTAACCTTTTGGCAAATACAAAGAGCTGCTTCATCAATGACCTTCCTTCCATCATAAGGTCAGAAGTGGGGATGTTTGCTGATCATTGCACAATGTCCAGCATCATTCACGACTCCTCAGATACTGAAGCAGCCCATGTCCAAATGCAGCATGACCTGGACAATATCCAGGCTTGGGCTGACAAGTGGCAAGTAACATTCACGCCACACAAATGCCAGGCAATGACCATCTCCAACAAGCGAGAATCTAACCATCGCACCTTGATGTTCAATGGCATTACCATCACTGAATCCCCCACTATCAACATCCTGGGGGCTACCATTGACCAGAAACTGAACTGGACTAGCCATGTAAATACTATGGCTACAAGAGCAGGTCAGAGGCTAGGAATCGTGCGACAAGTAACTCACCTCCTGACTCCCCAAAGCCTGTCCATCATCTACAAGGCACAAGTCAGGAGTGTGATGGAATACTCCCCACTTGCCTGGATGAATGCAGCTCCCACAACACTCAAGAAGCTTGACACCATCCAGGACAAAGCAGCCGCTTGATTGGCACCACATCCACAAACATTCACTCCCTCCACCACCGACACACAGTAGCAGCAGTGTGTGTACCATCTACAAGATGCACTGCAGGAATTCACCAAGGCTCCTTAGACAGCACCTTCTAAACCCACGACCAATCCCATCTAGAAGGACAAGGGCAGCAGATAGATGGGAACACCACCACCTGGAAGTTCCCCTCCAAGTCACTCACCATCCTGACTTGGAAATATATCACCGTTCCTTCACTGTCGCTAGGTCAAAATCCTGGAACTCCCTCCCTAACAGCACTGTGGGTGTACCTACACCACATGGACTGCAGTGGTTCAAGAAGGCAGCTCACCACCACCTTCTCAAGGGCAACTAGGGATGGGCAATAAATGTTGGCCCAGCCAGTGAAGCCACATCCTATGAATGAATAAAAAAGAAATTCTAATCCTCTGAGGTGTTACCGACGGTGAGAGTGTTGGAAGCTGCCCTCAGAGAGCTGCCTGCATGCATCGGATAGACATATAAGGCAATTAGAGGGCCATCTAAAGGCACTGGGGAGACACTGACTGCAACTGTATTCCTCATGGCAGCCGAGTACCAGCCTATGCCCGGTGGTGGCATCCCGGTGGCGTACACGCACCTGGGAACTGTCCTCAGCTGTGGCCACACGCCACCCTGTGGAAGGGTCACTCCCTCCAAGGAAGCGGTCTGGCAGCTGTGGCCAGTAGCAATCTCATCTTTATTTTAAAAAGTCTCAGAGTCGCCTCTCTCTCCCTACATCGACGGCTCCCATCTCTGGTGGTGGCAGTGCCAATCTCTCAGGCATCCTAATTGCTCTCCAGCCTCAGGAGCCTGTCCAATCTTCCAGAATAGCCAAGCTGAATACAGAATGTTCAGAAGGGATGTGAAAAAGCAAATACGAGAAGCAAAAAGGGATTGTGAAAAAGACTGTCAGCTGACATAAAAGGAAATCCCAAAGTATTCTATAAGCACATCAATAGTAAAAGGAGGAATAGGGCAGATTAGGGACCAAAAAGGGGGATTTACACATCGAGGCAAGAGGCAAGGCTGCTGTTGCCCAGGCCATGGGGACAGAGGAAGAAACTCAATCACTAGAAGGGTTTAAAATTGATAAAGAGAAGGTATTGGATAAGCTGTCGGTACTTAAAGTTGACAAGGCACCGGGACCGGATGAGATGCATCCAAGGATATTGAAGGAAGTGAGAGAGGAAATTGCAGGGGCACTGGCCATAATCTTTCAATGTTCCCTGGATTCAGGGGAGGTGCCGGAGGATTGGAGAATTGCAAACATTATGCCCTTGATCAAAAAATGTTGTAAAGATCTGCTCTGCAACTACAGACCAGTCAGTTTAACTTTGGCGGTGGGGAAACTTCTAGAAACAATTATTCAGGTTAGAATTAATAGGCACATGGAAAAATTTGGATTGGGAAGAGTCTGCATGGATTTGTTAAAGGAAAATGGTGTCTAACTAAGCTGCTGGACTTTTTTGGAGGTAACAGAGATGGTTGATGAGGGCAAGGCTGTTGATGTGGTGTATATGGACTTCAAAAGGCATTCGATACAGTGCCACGCAACAGACTTGAGAAAAGTTATAGGTCATGGAATAAAAGGGACAGTAGCAACGTGGATACAAAATTGGCTGAGGGATAGGAAACGGAGGGTAATGGTTATTTTTCATAATTGGATGCCGAGCATACACCCTTGTCATGCGTTAGTCGTGACCTTCCAAAGCACAGGTGTTGTCTCCTTGGATTAGAAAATGAGTGCATTATTTAGAAGGCTAGGAGACAGGAATGAGGAAATTTGAGCCCTTTCTTCTAATGCCAGTAGTTAGGAAGGTAGTAGGATGTCTTATTAAGGATAGAGTGACTTGACCATTTAGACAAACATAATCTGGTCAGAAAGAAGCAAGGCAGCACTGTATGTGCGCAGGGGCGGGTATGTCTAAATTGTCGATTTGGATTTTTGAAAGGAGGTAATAAACGTGGTAGATAAGAGTATACTTGTGGATGTTTATATCAACTTCCAGAACCCATTCGCCACACTGCCACATAAAAGACTTAACAAAGGCTGAGAGCACATTGAATTGGAGACAACCTATTGGCTTGGCTAGGGAATTGGTCAGGAACTGGGAACGGAGGGATGATAGCGATGTACTCTAATTGGTAACATGTGATGCATGGTGTTCGCCCAGGGATCTGTACTAGGACCACAGCTTGTCACTATATTTATATGTGGCATAGATGAAGGAATGGGGAACTGTACATCCTTTGCTGATGACATCAAGTTGGGAGGCCCAAGAAATAGACAGGAGCAGAAAGTTGCAAAGGATCATTGATACAGGAAAGGTACAAAAAATTCGAAGGTGCTAATGGAATGTTTCTCTTCATCTCGAGAGGGCTAGGATACAAAAGGGGACAAAGTGGCCTTATAGTTATACAGAGCTGAGTTCAGACCCCACCCAACTGGATTAACTGTTCAGTTCTGGGTATTGCACTTCAGGAAGAATATACTGGCATGAGAGTCAGAATGATAACATGGCTTAGAGAGTTAAACTATCAGGGCAAGTTGAATAGACCAGGCTTGTATTCCCTCGAGTATAGAAGATCAAGAGGTGATCTAGTTGAGGCTTTGAATCTATTTAAACTAATTGAAAGGGTGGATAGAGAGCAACTTGTTACCCTAGTGAGGGGAGTCCAGGCCAAGGGGCAGAACCTTGCAGAGAGAGCCAGGCTGGGGTGATGTCAGGAAACACTTCACACAAAGGGGAAATCTGGAACCTTCTCCCCAAAAAGCTGCTGATACTGGGGGTTGATTGAAAATTTCAAAATGGAGACTTTGATACATTTTTGTTGGATGAGGGTATGGCTAGGTAGAGATAGGCCGTGATCTAATTAAATATTAGATTGAATTGAGAGGTTAAATGGCCTTTTATAATCATTTGCAGGCCAGCATTTATTGCCCATCCCCAATTGCCCTTGAGAAAATAGTGGTTATCAACACCTTGACTATAACTGGGTGGCTTGCTAGCCCATTTCAAAGGGCAGTTTTGAATCACCCATATCGCAGTGATGTGGATATTCATCTGCTATGTGCTTGTTGCTTTGGTTTACATGTAACATTCAATGCAGCCCTGCTTTAAGCTACATGTGTCTTTATGTGCAGATACACCAAGGGCGTGGACATGTGGAGTGTTGGGTGCATTCTGGGTGAGATGCTACTTGGGAAACCTCTTTTTCCAGGAACTTCGTCAATAAATCAAATTGAAAGAATCATGAGTGTAATTCCAGCTCCTTCCAAGGAAGGTACATTTACCATTCAACTGACTCATGCCACATTGCACTGTAGTACACGGGGGCCTTGAGGTTATTGTTCACTTTTTTTCTGAGTGTGGTTGTTGCTGAGGAACCAGGTGTCAAAAACCCACACCATCCCTTTCCTGAGAGATTATAACCAGAGCCAGTGAGTGAGTGGTGGGCAGTGGGGTAGTGATGTCAGTAACACACGGGAGATGGTGATGTAGTGGTAATTCAGAGGCCAAGAGTAATGTTCTTGGGACATAGGTTGAAATCCCACCACGACAGCTGGTGAAATTTAAATTCAAATTAATAAATCTGGAATGCGAAAGCAGTCTCAGTAATAGAGTCATAGTCATCGAGTTATGCAGCACAGAAACAGGCCCTTCAGCCCATCATGTCCATGCTGGCCAATAAGCACCTGTCTAGTCTAATCCCATTTTCCAGCACTTGGCCCCGTAGCCCTGTATGCTGCGGTGTTTCAAGTGCTCATCTAAATACTTAAATGTTGTGAGGGTTCCTGTTTCTACCACCCCCTCAGGCAGTGTGTCCTAGATTCCAACCACCCTCTGGGTTAAGAAATTTTTCCTCAAATCCTCTCTAACCTCCTGCCCCTTACCTTAAATCTATGCTCCCTGGTTATTGGCACCTCTGCTAAGGGGAAAAAGTTTCTTTTTATCTACCCTATCTATGCCCCTCATAATTTTGTATACCTCAATCAGGTTCCCCCTCAGCCTTCTCTGCTCTAAGGAAAACAACCCTAGCCTATCCAGTCTCTCTTCATAGCTAAAACACTCCAGCCCAGGCAACATCCTGGTGAATCTCCTCTGCACCCTCTCCAGTGCAATCACATCCTTCCTATAGTGTGGCGACCAGAACTGCACACAGTACTCCAGCTGTGGCCTAACTAGTGTTTTATACAGCTCCAACATAATCTCCCTGCTCCTATATTCTATACCTTGGCTAATAAAGGCAAGTGTCCCATATGCCTTCTTAATCACCTTATGTTGCTGCCTTCAGGGATCTATGGACATGTACACCAAGGTCCCTCTGATCCTCTGTACTTCCTAGGGCCCTACCATTCATTGTGTATTCCCTTGCCATGTTAGTCCTCCCAAAATGCATCACCTCACACTTCTCAGGATTAAATTCCATTTGCCACTTCTCTGCCCATCTTACCAGCCCATCTATATCATCCTCTAATCTAAGGCTTTCCTCCTCACTATTTACTAAACCAATTTTCAAGTCATCTGCGAACTTGCTGATCATGCCTCCTATATTCATGTCTAAATCATTAATGTACACTACAAATAGCAAGGGTCCCAGCACTGATCCCTGTGGTACACCACTCATCACAAGCTTCCAATCACAAAAACAATCTTCGACCATCACCCTCTGCCTCCTGACACTAAGCCAATTTTGGATCCAATTTTCCAAATTGCCCTGGATCCCATGAGCTCTTACCTTCTTGACCAGTCTCCCATGTGGGACCTTGTCAAAAGCTTTACTGAAGTCCATGTAGACTACATCAACTACACTACCCTCATCTACACACCTAGTCACCTCCTCGAAAAATTCAATCAAATTTGTTGGACATGACTCTCCCTGACGCAGCCATGCTGACTATCCCTGATTAATCCCTGCCTCTCCAAGTAGAGATTAATCCTGTCCCTCAGAATTTTTTCCAATAGTTTCCCTACTACTAATGTTACACTCCCTGGCCTGTAATTACCTGGTTTATTCTTACTACCCTTCTTGAATAATGGTACCACATTTGCTGTCCTCCAGTCCTCTGGCACCTCTCCTGTGGCCAGAGAGGATTTGAAAATTAGTGTTAGAGCCCCTGCAATCTCCTCCCTTGCCTCACACAGCAGCCTGGGATACATCTCATCTGGGCCTGGGAACTTATCCACTTTTAAGCCCGCTAAAACTGTTAATACATCCTCCCTCTCAATGCTAATTTGTTCAAGTATATCACAGTCCCCCTCCCTGATTTCTACATCTACATCGTCCTTCTCCATAGTGAACACAGATGAAAAGTAATCATTTAAAACCTTACCTCGTCCTCCAGCTCCATGCACAGATTGCCACTTTGGTCGCTAATGAGCCCTATCTTTCCCTGGTTATCCTCTTGCCCTTAATGTATTTATAAAGTGCCTTGGGATTTTCCTTTATCTTGTCCACCATGTTTTTTCTTACCCCCACTTTGCTCTCCTAATTACTTTTTTAAAGTAACCTCCTACACTTTCTAAACTCCTCTAGGGCTTCCGCTGTCTTCAGCCCTCTGTATCTGCCATAAGCTTTCCTTTTATTTTCTTATCCAATCCTCTATATCCCTTGACATCCAGGGTCCCCTGGGCTTGTTGGTCCCACCCTTCACCTTTACGGGAACATGTTGGCCCTGAACTCTCACGATTTCCTCTTTGAATGACCCCCACTGGTCTGATGTAGACTTTCCTACAAGCAGCTGTTCCCAGTCCACTTTGGCCAGATCCTGTCTTATCATATTGAAATTGGTCTTCCCCCAATTCAGGACCTTTATTTCCGATCCATCTTTGTCTTTTTCCATAACTACCTTAAATCTTAGAGTTATGGTCACTAGTCCTGAAATGTTCCCCCACTGACACTTCTATCACTTGCCCGGCTTCATTCCCTAAGATTAGGTCCAGTACCGCCCCTTCTCTTGTTGGACTTTCTACATGTTGGCTCGAAAAGCTCTCCTGGGTACACTTTAAAAATTCCACCCCCTCTAAGCCTTTCACACTAAGACTATTGCAGTTAATATTGGGGAAGTTGAAATCCCTTATTATCAACCTATTATTTTTACACTTCTCTGAGACTTGCCTACATATCTGCTCCTCTATCTCCCCCTGACTGTTTGGAGGCCTATAATACACTCCCAGCAAAGTGATTACCTGCTTTTTGTTTTTAAGTTCTACCCATATGGCCTCATTTGAGGAACCTTCTAAGATGTCATCCCTCCTTACTGCAGTAATTGACTCCTTGATCAATAGTGCAATGCCAACTCCTCTTTTAAACCACGCCCCCAGTCAGGCCTAAAGATTCTATACCCTGGAATATTGAGCTGCCAGTCCTGCCCTTCCCTCAGCCATGTCTCTATGATAGCAACAGTATCACATTCTCACGTGTTAATCAATGTCCTCAATTAATCTGCCTTACTTGTAAAACTCCTTGCGTTAAAATAATGTTGACCATGAAATTATCATCAGTTGTTGCAAAAATCCATCTGGTTCACTAATGTCCTTTAGGGAAGGAAATCTGCCGTCCTTACCTGGTCTGGCCTACATGTGACTCCAGACCCACAGCAATGTGGTTGGCTCTTAACTGCCCCCTGGAATGGCTGAGCAAACCACTCAGTTCAAGGTCATTTGGGGGGATCAGCAACAAATGTTGCCTTTGCCAGCGACGCCCAGACCCCATGAAAGAATGAATTTAAAAAACCACGATCATAGCTCTCCTGACTGTGGCTGTGTATCCCAATGGAGCTGGGAGTGTGTCGACAGGGCAGTGGTGCCATTGGGATTTGGGACAGTGGTGCTCTGCTGGTGGGGTGGCTGTGCTGGTGCTATTGTGGCAGCGATATAGTTCAGGTGCAAGTGAGTCAGCGGTGCTGGTGCCGATGGGGAGGTGACTCGGGTTCCGGTTGAGGAGCTGCACTGGTGCCGATGGGGCGGTGATTCGGGTTCCGGTTGGGGAGCTGCACTGGTGCCGATGGGGAGGTGACTCGGGTTCCGGTTGGGGAGCTGCACTGGTGCCGATGGGGCGGTGACTCGGGTTCCGGTTGGGGAGCTGCACTGGTGCTGAAGGGGCGGTGACTTGGGTTCTGGTTGGGGAGCTGCACTGGTGCCGATGGGGCAGTGACTCGGGTTCTGGTTGGGGAGCTGCATTGGTGCTGAAGGGGCGGTGACTCGGGTTCCGGTTGGGGAGCTGCACTGGTGCTGAAGGGGTGGTGACTCGGGTTCCGGTTGGGGAGCTGCACTGGTGCCGATGGGGCGGTGTCACGGGTTCCGGTTGGGGAGCTGCACTGGTGCTGAAGGGGCGGAGACTCAGGTTCCAGTTGGGGAGCTGCACTGGTGCTGAAGGGGCGGAGACTCGGGTTCCGGTTGGGGAGCTGCACTGGTGCTGAAGGGGCGGTGATTCGGGTTCCGGTCGGGTTAGCTGCACTGGTGCCGGAGGGGCTGCAGTGGTAATTCTGCTTCTTCTCTCTTGCTACAGACGTCTTGTCCGTTAACTCCGATTATGGGGCATCTGTTGTTCAGAAGATGTTGAGCAGGTGGGTGAGCTACTTGCACACACAATCTTAGTAAAACATGTCATTCAACTACTAGATTAGTCCAATGACCTGATCTCTGCTCCCAGGCCCAGGTCATCGATCGACCAGCTCCTGCCCAGCACCACACCACCAGATGCCCTGGACCTGCTGAACAAACTGCTCGTCTTCAACCCAGACCGTCGGCTGACTGCTGAGGAGAGTCTCAGACACCCCTACATCAACAGGTGTCAACAGAGAGCCAGTGGGAGGGAGTTACTCCGACACGTAGAATAAACTGAGGGAGGGACTGAGATACCCCAACACAGGGTAAACTGAGGGAGGGACTGAGATACCCCGACACAGGGTAAACTGAGGGAGGGTCTGAGATACCCCGGCACAGGGTAAACTGAGGGAGGGACTGAGATACCCCGACACAGAGTAAACTAAGGGAGGGTCTGAGATACCCCGACACAGAGTAAACTAAGGGAGGGTCTGAGATACCCCGACACAGGGTAAACTGAGGGAGGGACTGAGATACCCCGACACAGGGTAAACTGAGGGAGGGTCTGAGATACCCCGACACAGAGTAAACTAAGGGAGGGTCTGAGATACCCCGACACAGAGTAAACTAAGGGAGGGACTGAGATACCCCGACACAGAGTAAACTAAGGGAGGGTCTGAGATACCCCGGCACAGGGTAAACTGAGGGAGGGACTGAGATACCCCGACACAGGGTAAACTGAGGGAGGGTCTGAGATACCCCGACACAGAGTAAACTGAGGGAGGGACTGAGATACCCCAACACGGTAAACTGAAGGAGGGACTGAGATACCCCGACACAGGGTAAACTGAGGGAGGGACTGAGATACCCCAACACGGTAAACTGAAGGAGGGACTGAGATACCCCGACACAGGGTAAACTGAGGGAGGGACTGAGATACCCCAACACAGGGTAAACTGAGGGAGGGACTGAGATACCCCGGCACAGGGTAAGCTGAGGGAGGGACTGAGATACCCCGACACAGGGTAAACTAAGGGAGGGTCTGAGATACCCCGACACAGAGTAAACTAAGGGAGGGACTGAGATACCCCGACACAGAGTAAACTAAGGGAGGGTCTGAGATACCCCGACACAGAGTAAACTAAGGGAGGGACTGAGATACCCCGACACAGAGTAAACTGAGGGAGGGTCTGAGATGCCCCGACACAGAGTAAACTGAGGGAGGGACTGAGATACCCCAACACGGTAAACTGAAGGAGGGACTGAGATACCCCGACACAGGGTAAACTGAGGGAGGGACTGAGATACCCCGGCACAGGGTAAACTGAGGGAGGGACTGAGATACCCCGACACAGGGTAAACTGAGGGAGGGACTGAGATACCCCGACACAGGGTAAACTGAGGGAGGGACTGAGATACCCCGGCACAGGGTAAACTGAGGGAGGGACTGAGATACCCCGGCACAGGGTAAACTGAGGGAGGGATGAGAACTGTGAGTGTGTGTGTGCGTCTCTGCCCGTGCATGTTAGTGCGCGTGTCTCTGCCCGTGTGTGTTTGTGTCACTGCCTGTGTGTGTGTGTGTGTGTGTGTGTGTCTTTGCTCACGTGTATGTTTGTATCTATGTCCGCCCGTGCTTATATGTCTCTGCCGGCTGTGTCTGTCTCTTCACGCGTGTGTGTATCTCTAGCAGCCCGTGCGCGCGCGCGCGCGTGTCTCTACCCGCGCGCGCGTGTGTGTCTCTACCCGCGCGCGTGTGTGTGTCTCTGCCCACGCGTGTGTGTGTGTCTCTGCCCGCGCGCGTGTGTGACTCTGCCCGCGCGCGTGTGTGTGACTCTGCCCGCGCGCGTGTGTGTGACTCTGCCCGCGCCCGCGTGTGTGTGACTCTGCCCGCGCCCGCGTGTGTGTGACTCTGCCCGCGCGCGTGTGTGTGACTCTGCCCGCGCCCGCGTGTGTGTGACTCTGCCCGCGCCCGCGTGCGCGTGACTCTGCCCGCGTGCGTGCGTGTCTCTGCCCACGTGAGTGTTTGTGTGTGTGTGTCTCTGCCTGCGTGTCTCTGCTCGCGTTTGTGCCTGTGTCCTTCCGTTTGTGTGTGTGTCCACCAGCGCATGTATGTGTGTGCCTGTCTGTTTCTCTGTGTGTGTCTCTGTTTCTCTGTGTGTGCCTGTCTGTGTGTCCCTGCGTGTTTGTGTGTATCCCTGTGTGCATCTCTCTGTATGTGTATATGTGTGACTGTGTGTGCGTCTCTGTGTGTGTGTGTCTCTCTCTGCGTCTGTGTGTTTCTATGTGTGTGTGCGCGTCTCTGAGTGTGCGCGTGTCTGTGTGTGTGTTTGTCTGTCTCTGTGTCTGTGTGTGTTTGTGTGTGTGTGTGTGTGCCTGTGCGTGTGCGTGTGCCCCTGTGTCTGTGTGTCTGTGTTGCTTTAGTCAGCCAGTGAGCTCAGTTTGTGTATTGCCTCATCACAGGTTCCACAACCCATTGAAGGAGCCAGGGCTGGATGATGATATTGTCCTTCCAGTGAATGATGATACACAGCTCTCTGTGGGAGAGTATCGGAACAGACTGTATCAGGTGACGTATCAGGGTATCCCAGTCTGCCCACTGCCTAGTTCAGCAGTCTCTCCTTATCACTGAATTCCCTCCACCCTAGTAACAGATTCACAGTGCAGAAGAGGCCCTTCGGCCCATCAAATCTGCACCGACACGTGAGAAACACCTGACCTACCTACCTAATCCCATTTACCAACACTTGGCCCATAGCCTGAATGTTATGACGTGCCAAGGGCTCATCCAGGTACTTTTTAAAGGATGTGAGGCAACCTGCCTCCACCACCCTCCCAGGCAGCGCATTCCAGACCGTAACCACCCTCTGGGTAAAAAAGGTTTTTCCTCACATCTCCCCTAAACCTCCTGCCCCTCACCTTGAACTTATGCCCCCTTGTGACTGACCCTTCAACTAAGGGGAACAGCTGCTCCCTATCCACCCTGTCCATGCCCCTCATAATCTTGTACACCTCGATCAGGTCGCCCCTCAGTCTTCTCTGCTCCAACGAAAACAACCCAAGTCTATCCAACCTCTCTTCATAACTTAAATGTTTCATCCCAGGCAACATCCTGGTGAATCTCCTCTGCACCCCCTCCAGTGCAATCACATCCTTCCTATAATGTGGCGACCAGAACTGCCCACATTACTCCAGCTGTGGCCTCACCAAGGTTCTATACAACTCCAACATGACCTCCCTACTTTTGTAATCTATGCCTCGATTGATAAAAGCAAGTTTCCCATATGTCTTTTTCACCACCCCACTAACATGCCCCTCCGCCTTCAGAGATCTAAGGACACACACACCAAGGTCCCTTTGTTCCTCAGAACTTCCTAGTGTCATGCCGTTCATTGAATACTTCCTTGTCAAATTACTCCTTTCTACGTTCTACTAAATCTTTCTGTACACTTTCCAAAGCATTGACACTGTACCTTGCCTGTGTGCCCAGAACTGAAGACAATACTCCATCTCAGACTGAACCAGTGATTTATAACAATAACGTCCTTGCCAAGAACATAAGAACATTGGAGCAAGAGTAGGACCTTGGCCCCTCGAGCCTGCTCCACCACTCAACTGAATCATGGCTGATCATCTACCTCAAAGCTATCCTCTCGCGATCTCCGTTACCCTTCATGTCATTGGTATCTAGAAACCTAGCGACCTCTACTTTGAACATACTCAATGATTGAGCTTCCACAGCCTCTGGGGTAGAGATTTCCAAAGATTCACCACCCTCTGAGTGAAGAAATTCCCTCTCATCTCAGTCCTAATGGCCTAACCCTTATTCTGAGACTGTGTCCCCAGGTTCTAGACCCCATCACCCAAGGCAACCAGGGGAAACATCCTTCCTGCATCTACCCTGTCGAGCCCTGTAAGAATTTTGTGTACTTCAATGAGGTTGCTTCTCATTCTAAAGTCTAGAGAACACAGGCCCAGTCTCCTCAATCTCTCCTCATAGGACAATCTCAGTATCTCAGGGTTTAGTCTCATGAGCATTGGTTGCACTCCCGCATTCACCAGTATATCCTTCCTTAGCTAAGGAGACCAAAACTGCACATAATACTCCAGGTGCGTCTCTATACAACTGTAGCAAGACTTCCTTGCTCCTGTACTCAAATCCCCTTGCAATGAAGGCTAACATACCATTTGCCACCTTAATTGCTTGTTGCACTTGCATGTTAGCTTTCAGTGGCTCATGAACAAGAACACGCAGGTTCCTTTGGACATCAACACTTGCCAATCTCTCCCCATTTAAGTAATATTCTGAGCAGGTCATAGGCTAGGAATCCTGTGATGAATATCTCACCATTTGATTCCCCAAAGCCTGTCCACCATCTACAAGGCTCAAGTCAGGAGTGTGATAGAATACTCCCCACTTGCCTGGACGAGTGCAGCTCCTACAACACTCAAGAACCTTGGCACCGTCCAGGACAAAGCAGCCCGCTTGATAGGCACCACATGCACTGACAGTCACTCCCACCACCCCTAACGCGCAGCAGCAGTGTGTACCATCTACAAGATGCACTACAGGAATTCACCAAGGCTCCTACGACAGCACTTTCCAAACCCATGACCACTCCCAACTAGAAGGACAAGGGCAGCAGATAGATGGGAACACCACCACCTGGAAGTTTTGTTTTTCTTACTAAAGTGAATAACTTCACATTTTTCCACATTATATTCTATCTGCCATGTTCTTGCCCACTCACTAAGCCTGTCTAAATTCCCTTGGAGCCTCTTTGCATCCTCCTCACAACACACATTCCCATCAAATTTTGTGACATCAACAAATTTGAAAATATTACATTTTGTCCCCACATCCAGATCATTGATATATATTGTGAATAGCTGGGGCCCAAGCATTGATTCCTGCAGTACCCCACTCGTCATAGCCTGTCATCCTGAGACTGATCTGTTTATCCATACTGTCTGTTTTCTGCCTGTTCACCAGTCCTCAATCCATGCCATTATGTTACCCCCAATCCCATGTATTTCTAAGATATAGGCAAAAGATTGCTGATGCTGGAAATCTGAAATAAAAACAGATAATGCTGGAAAATCTCAGCAGGTCTGACAGCATCTGTGGAGGGAGAAACAAAGTTAACGTTTCGAGTCCGTCTGACTCTTCTTCAGAGCTAAAGAGAAGCAGGAATGTGATGGAATTTATACTGTTTAAAAGGGGTGGAGCAGGATAGAAGGCCAGCGATAGTTGAGGGCTAAGGAGAGATTGACATAGATGTCATGGACACAAGACAAAAGGAGTGTTACTAGTAGTGAAGACTAAAGAAGGTGCTGATAGTGGCACAAAGGTAAGAAAACACCCATGTATTCTAATTTTGCTTACGAACCTCCTGTGTGGAACCTTATTGAAAGCCTTCTGAAAATCCAATTACACCACATCCACTGGATCTCCCTTATCTATTCTACTAGTAACATCCTCAAAAAAACTCCAACAGGTTTGTCAAACATGATTTCTCTTTCCTAAATCCATGTTGACTCTGCCTAATCACCTCTACCATTATTTTCTAAATGCCCGGTTATTACCTCCTTTATAATAGGTCCTAGCATTTTCCCTACTACTGATGTCAGGCTAACACATCTGTAGTTCCATTTTCACACTCCCTCCTTTCATAAACAGTGGGGTTACATGTGCAACCTTCCAATCCACAGCCAACTCTTTCAACACTCTGGGATGTACATCATCCGGTCCAGGGGATTTATCAACTTTCAGTCCCATTAATTTCTCCGGCACTACTTTTTTACTAATACTAATTTCTTTCAGGTCCTCAATCTCACTAATATCTTGGCTCCTTGGCTTCCTAATATTTCAGGGAAGGTTTTGGTATCTCCCTCCATGAAGACACAATTTGTTTAGTTTCTCTACCATTTCCTTATTCTCTGTTACAATCCCCAGGCTTCCTCCTTTGTTGACAACTTTATATGCCTCTTCCTTTGATCTAATAGTATCAAATAATAATCTAATAGATTAGATTAATATCTATAATAATAATCTAATAGAATAGACTAGTATACAGATGCAGCAAGTAATTAGGAAAGCTAATAGAATGTTATCTTTTATTGTGAGGGGAATTGAATTGATCTTATTGATTGGCAGAGCAGGCTCGAGGGGCCAAATGGCCTACTCCTGTTCCTAATTCATATGTTCATTATCTTTAACTCCTCTTGTTAGCCTTGGTTGGATCACTTTTCTTGCTGGCTTTTTGTGCCTCAAAGGAATGTAAATTTGTTTCAAACCATTTATTAATTCTTTAAACGCTAACCACCTTGCTTAAGTATAGGAAACCTTGTGGTGCAGTGAGTAGTGTTTCTGCCTCTGAGCTTAAATCTCTGGGTTTTTGTTTTTTCATTTACGGGATGTGGCCAGCATTTATTGCCCATCCTTAATTGCCCTTGAGAAGGTGGTGGTGAGCTGCCTTCTTGAACCGCTGCAGCCCATGTGGTGTAGGTACACCCACAGCGCTGTTAGGGAGGGAGTTCCATGATTTTGACCCAGTGACAGTGAAGGAATGGCGATATATTTCCAAGTCAGGATGGTGAGTGACTTAGAGGGGAACTTCCAGGTGGTGGTGTTCCCATGTATCTGCTGCCCTTGTCCTTCTAGACTGAGCAGTCATGGGTTTGGAAGGTGCTGTTGAAGGAGCCTTGGTGAGTTTCTACAGTGCATCTTGATGTCAAGGGCAGTCACTCACCTCACCTCTGGAGTTCAGCTCCTTTGTCCATGTTTGAACCAAGGCTGTAATGAGGTTAGGAGTTGAGTGGCCCTGACGGAACCCAAACTGAGATTCAGTGAGCAGGTTATTGCTAAGCAAGTGCCGCTTGATAGCACTGTTTATGACCCCTTCCATAACTTTACTCATGATGGAGAATAGATTGATGAGGCAGTAATTGCCGCGTTAGATTTGTCCTGCTTTTTGTGTACAGGACACACCTGGGCAATTTTCCACATAGCCGGGTAGATACCAGTGTTGTAGCTGTACTGGAACAGCTTGGCTAGGAGCACGGCAAGTTCTGGAGCACAAGTCTTCAGTGCTATTGCTGGAATATTTGATGGCCAAGGAAAGTGTATCCATAACGCAGCCAAACAGGTTGAATATCGAACTGCAAATCCTCCCAACGCATGGCAATGGACTGCAGCGGTTCAAGAAGGCAGCTCACCACCACCTTCTCAAGGGTAATTAGTGGGCAATAAATGTTGGCCTAGTCAGTGATGCCCACATCCCATGAAAGAATAAAAAGATAAATAGCTGTGATAAGAACAGGAGAGACTCCTGGTCAGTCATGTAATGGAAAGAACATTGGCACCTTTACCATCACAATCATAGCTCCAGACCACCACATGCATGGGGCTGGGCTATGGGGCAGAGGGTGGGCTGGTCTGAGAAGCAGTGGATGCTCTTTGGGGAGTTCTGTATAGATAATGATTGTTGCTGTCTTGTTCAGATGATTTTGGAGAGGAAGATGAATGGTCGGCTCCAGAAGCGTTTGCTGAAGGGACCAGAACCAGTGGAACCATCACCAGACCTTGAGCAGAGACAACCAACAACAGCTAGTCCCAAAGCCACAAGCCCATCCATCACAGAGGGAGCCATTCAACCTGTTGTACATGGCGACAGAGTGCTCAGCCAAGCCCCTGCAAACCTCAGCTCATATAACCCAATAACTCACAGCACATTATCATACGGACCCTCCCACAGTGAGTATCAGGCGTCAATGGTTTCTGCTATTATTCTAAGCATCTATAACATAAGAACATAAATAGAAGCTGGAGTAGACCGTTAAGCCCCGTGAGCTTGCTCCACCATTCAATATGAACACGGCTGATCTGATTGTGGCCTTAACTCCATTTTCCTGCCTGTTCCCATATCCCTTGATTCCCTAGGAGACCAAAAGTCTGTCTATCCGAGCCTTAAATGTATTCATTGATGGAGCATCCACAACCCTCTGGGGCAGGGAATTCAAAGATGCACAACCCTTTGAGTGCAAAAATTTCTCCTCATCTCATTCCAAAATGCTTGGCTCCTTATCCTGAGACTGTGCCCCTGTGTTTTAGACTCCCCAGCCAGGGAAAACAATCTCTCAGTGTCTACCCTATCATGCCGCTTCAGAATCTTGTAGGTTTCAATGAGCTCACACTCTCATTCTTCAAAATTCCAGAGAATATCGACCCAATTCACTCAGCCTCTCATCATTGGACAAACCCCCTCATCCAATGGACTAATCTAGTGAAACTTCACTATGCTGCCTCCAATTCAAATATATCCTTCCTTAAAATGAAGACCAAATCATACACTATTTCAAATGTGATCTCACTAAAGCCCTCTTGTTATGACTGATGCAGTTGGTAAAGTGGAGTTACTTAAAAATCCCAGAGGGAAACTTTAAACAACTGTCATAACCTATAATTTTAAGTGTTATGTTTGAGATGCGACTCTAAATTCAGGAATCAGACCACCAGTTCTCAAGGTTTTACATTAAACTAAATGAGACATTTTATTAATTTACACAGGTTAAAATATATATACACATGCCTACAAATTGCTTTTAACTTTTAACAAATCCCCAAACTAATCTCCATTAAGGCAACAGCAACCCACAGACTTAACCAAACATCAGGCAAAGCATTTTCACCTTATTAATTCAAAATGAGGTTCTTTTCACTTTGGTTCCTGTGGAGCCAGTTGGATGCTTACAGCTGCCTGTTGATCTCAAATTGCCTCTGCCCTGCGCACCCAAAAACTACTGAAGTTATACCGACCACCACTGATTGAATTCAAATTCTCATTGTCTCACCAGCCTCTTTGAACTTCACCTTTTAACAATTAAACCTCTTTCATTGTACCAATTTTATTAGTAATATAAACATATTGCTTGGTAGCTGCTAGATAGACATCAAGTTTTCACCCCACTTCTTGAATGCTCTATTCAAAAATGTAAATGCACGCTATCTTCCTTCCATATCAAAACTAGTACCCATCAAAGCACCCAGACTAGCTGGCTTTAATCCAATTAAGACACATCCACAGACTAACCCTCTATTTTAAAAGAAACATATTTTCCAAAATGTTATATACATTAATAGCTTCATGACACTCTACAATTGTAGCAAGGCTTCTTTATTGTTATACTCCAGTTCCCTTATAATAAAGGCCAACATGTCACTTGCCTTCGTAATTGTTTGCTGTACCTGCATGCTCGCATTGAGTTCATTGTACAGGAACATCCAAGCCCCACTGAACATTAACATTTACAAGTTTCTCACCTTTTTAAAAAAAATTCTGCTTCCCTATTCTTACTAGCAAAGTGAACAACCTCACACTATGCCACATTATACTCCATTGACCACCTTGTTGCCCACCCATTTAATCTTGAGTATTGCTGAAAAAATACTCATGTCAAAACTTTTCGTCTTGTACTCATCAGGACATTCGTAAGAATACCAAATGTAAATGGAACAACAATTTATACTTCATGAGAAGAAAGTGCTGATTGGTTGGCAGTGGCAGCACAGTTAACAACACCACCAAACATGTCGTAAATCTCCCTGGCCATGTACTCTCTGAAAGTGAAGAGTTTGTTCTTGCACATGGTTTCAATTTTGGTGTGTCTTTGTCCCAGATCAAATGGAAAGAGGTATTAGCTGAGTTCAAACTCCTCTACTCCCAGCTATCCCACCACAAACCAGCATCCACTGAAGATGCTGAATCCTTGAAAGCATGCCTAACTGATCTAGTGCATGCATGTTGTGGGACTCCAAATGAGTTGGGGGCCAATTTTCAGATGCCATGCAAATATCTGGTAGCATTGTGAGGCCTCGGGGTCAACCCAGACATACATATCTGTAATCCTGTCAAAGGGACTGGAATAGACATCCTTAACAAGCGCAACTATATCAACAAAATGCATGCTTTTCTTAATGATGGCCCCAAATTTGTATTCATTGGACCTGCCGCTCAGCACGACTGGACAGCCTTGGTCGAAAGCAAACTGAAAAAAAGTGCTTGTCGGACTTGTGTAAGAGCAATCAGCTACCAGGTGGTATATATGGTAGGATTTGTCCTCAGGGCTTGCTGCATCTGCGTATGTATGAATTGCCCAAGACATATAAAAGTGATGTCCATTTACACCCTATCTTATCGATGACCGGTTCTGCACAACACGAATTGGTCAAAGGGTTGGGTGAATTGCTACAACCAGTTTTGACCAAGTTTCCCGCATACACGGTAAAGGATTCCTTCACATTTGCAAAGACCATACAGGACTTGCAATATCGATAGCAATGCCACGACCATGTGCTCATTTGATTTTGCTAGCCTATTCACCAATGCTGCACTTAAGGAAGTCATAGACATTTGCACTGCAGCACTATATCATGGCAACCAAGACCTGCTGCCATTATGCAAATCAGAATTCATTGAATTTATGAACTCAGCAACTTGAGCAGTTGAGTTCTGTTTTAATGACGCCATGTATGCCCAAATGGCATTGCCATGGGAAACCCTCTAGGCCCATGGGACCCCCTCTAAACCCAGCTCTTGCAAACATCTTTGTTGGGTTTCATGAGAAACATGCCTTCAATGGAATGATGCCTAACCTCCTACCACTTGCACATTTCCGATATGTAGATGATACATTTGCTACATTTAAATCTAGAATCGCCATGTAAATATTTCCTTACACACCTAAATGGGCTCCATCCCGCACTCAATTTCACCTTTGAAATGGAGCAGTCAAATGAGCTCCCTTCCCTTAGGGTGGGAGTGGATTAGTGGTATTGTCATTGGGCTAGTATTCCAGACACCCAGGGTAATGCCCTGGGGACTCGAGTTCGAATCCCACCATAGCAGATGTTGAAATTCGAATTTGATATAAATCTGGATTTAAAAGTCTGATGATGACCACGAAACGATTGTCATCAAAACACATCTGGTTCACTCATAGGGAAGGAAATCTGCTGGTCTGGCCTACATGTGACTCCAGACCCACAGCCACAGAAATGCTGTTGACTCTTAAATGCCCTCTGAACAAGGGCAATTAGGGCTGGCCTAGCCAACGACTCCCACATCGCATGAATGAACAATAAAAACAGTGTGCTAATTGAGAAATCTGCCAGGGGGTTCTCTACAACTGTCTACCTCAAGCCTACCTTCACTGATCAATGTATGTGTTGGCATTCCTGTAGCTCCACATGCTATAATGTTGGCCTTATTGGCAACCTCTCATATAGGGGCCAAGCCATTTGCTCACCGTGCAAATTTGATGCTGAACTAGGGCACATCAAAGCTATCCTGCAGGATAATCACAGTGTATCACACAAACTCATGAATGGGCCTAAGGCCATCACTTTTGGCCCTGAAAAGTGCTCAGTCTACCTCAGATTACCCTGGAAGGGTAAGGTATCTCAGAAATTCGAGCAGCAGGTGAAGCTAGCTGTTTCACACTGCTACTATGCAGTAGCAACATGAGTGGTATTCGTCACTAACAGGATGCTGCTGTTAAGCCAAAAAGATGTCCTATCGCACAAATGGGTATTTGGGCAATGAATTTCAGTGCCAGTGTGATGCTGGGTATGTAGGCCGTACATCCCAAAGACTGGCGCATCGTACCAAACAGCAGGCCCCTCCAGCTGTTAGCAACAGGCAAGGTACAGACCGTACCCAACCAGCCCATGCTTGCACCTTACATATGCTAGAAGCTGTATTCACACACACAGCTCTGTTCTTTGCAGACAGAAAGAATATGTACACTCATTGCGCCTGTTTCAACTGAACAAAATAGGCAACAGCTATTCTCTGGCTTCATTCCCCAGGGCAATGCCTTGACCAATCAAAGTCAACCTGCCTGGTTTGAATTTAAACAAAGCTTGATAGTTAACTGTCAACCAGCAGTGAATGGTGCATTCTCCATGGCAACGTCTTTACCAATCAGAGTCCATTTGCCAACCAGTTGAAACTCTCCTCGTGAAGTATAAATTCTGGTTCCCTTTACATTAGTTTTCTGATAAGTGCAAGACAAAAAGCTTCAACATGTCTCTTTTCAGCGATACTCAAGTTCTGTATGGAAAATAAAAGCGCATGGTGTAGGGGGTAACATATTACCATGGATAAAAGATTGGCTGGCTGGCAGAAAGCAGAGAATATGCATAAACAGGTCTTTTTCTGATTGGCAGGATGTGACGAGTGGAGTCTCACAGGGGTCTGTGCTGGGGCCTCAACTTTTTACGATTTACATCAATGACTTAGATAAGGAGAGTGAAGACATAGTAGCTACATTTGCAGATGACACAAAGATAGGTAGGAAAGTATGTTATGACGAGGACATGAGGTTGCAGATGGATATAGATAGGTTGAGTGAGTGGGCAAAGATCTGGCAAATGAGGTTTAATGTGGGGAAATATGAAGTTGTTCACTTTGGCAGGAAGAACAAAAAAGCAGAGTCTTACTTAAATGGAGAACAGCTGCAGAATTCTGAGGAGTAGAGGGATCTAGGTGTTCTAGTATATGAGTCACAAAGTTAGTATGCAGGTACAGCAAGTAATTAAGAAGGCTAATGGAATGCTATCCTTTATTACGAGAGGGATAAACATAAAAGGATGTTATGCTTCAGTTATACAGGGAATTGGTGAGACCACAGCTCGAATAGTGTGTGCAGTTTTGGTCTCCTTATTTAAGGAAAGATGTAAATACGTTAGAGATGGTTCAAAGGAGGTTTACTAGATTGACACCTGGAATGAGTGGGTTGTCTTATGAGGAAAGGTTGGACAGACTGGGCTTGTTTCCACTGGAGTTTAGAAGGGTGAGGGGTGATTTGATTGAAATATACAAGATCCTGAACGGTCTTGACAAGGTGGACATGGAAAGGATGTTTCCTCTTGTGGGTGAGTCCAGAACTAGGGGGCACTGTTTTAAAATTAGGGGCCTCCCATTTAGGACAGAGATTAGGAGAATTTTTTCTCTGAGGGTTGTGTGACTTTGGAACTCTCTGCCTCAGAAGGTTGTGGAGGTGGGGCCATTGAATATTTTTAAGGCAGAGGTAGAAAGATCCTTGTTAGGCAAGGGAATCAAAGGTTATCGCGGTTAGATGGGAATGTGGAAATCGAAACACAAGAAGTTAAGCCATGATCTTATTGAATTGAGGAGCAGGACGAGGGGCCGAATGGTCTACTCCTGTTCCTGTTTCTTATGTTCTTATGTACTACCAAACAACTCTGCCTATATCTCTTGGCAACCTCCCTGTGTCTTCCCCACAGCTTGTGTTCCCACATAACTTTGTATCTAAGGTGGCTGATGATACATTACTCTCAATCTCTCTGTATAAGGCTTTAATATAGATTGTAAATAGCTGAGGCCCCAGCCAGGACCTCGTGGATAATGTCCAAACAATATCCACGAGGAAGTACTGAAACACGGAGGAGATACCCCGATCTCTCTGATTCATGCCCTCGTTATGAAGCTTCTGTAAAGAAAATCCAAGTGACTTTAGAGGCGCCATGATGATCGCAAAATCAAGAAAGAAGATAAATCAAACAGTAGCAAGTCCAGGGCCATAGTATTGCTCTCAACTGTTGGCAAAGTCCTAGCTAGTTACATAATCACCTTTCGCCAATTATAGTGAAGTTCCTTCCAGAGTCCCAGTGTGACTTCCAACCCACCAGAGGAATGACTAACATGACCTTCACAGCACACCAACTTCAGGAAAATTGCCAAGAGCAGAACATTCCTTTGTACATGGCTTTTAAATCTAGTATTGTACAATGAAAATGGGCTAATTAATAATCTTGTTGTAAAGGAGCCTTTAGGAAAAAGTGCCCATAATATGATTGAATTTTACATTAAGTTTGAAAATGATGTTGTTCATTCAGAGACTAGGGTTTTAATTCTAAACAAAGGAAACAATGAAAGGGGCAAATTGGCCATGGTGGATTGGGAAGCTATTTTAAAAGGTATGACAGTAGACAGGCAATGGCTAGCATTTACAGAACTAATACATAGATTACAACAAAAATACATTCAAATAGTAGTTTAGTAGTACAGAACTTGAGTATTACTGAAAAAAGAGACATGTCAAAGCTTTTCATCTTGCACTCATCAGGACACTTCACAAGAATGCCAATATAAGGGGAAGACAACAATTTATACTGTATGAGAAGAGAGTACTGATTAGTTGGCAAGTAGACTCTGATTGGTAAAGGCATCACCATGGAGAATGTACCAATTGATGGTGACTGACATTTAACTGCCAAGCATTATTTGAAATTTAAACCAGGCAGCTTCACCCTGATTGGTCAAGGCAGTACCCTGAAGAATAAGTCAGTGAATGGCTGTCACTTATTTCATTGAGCTGAAACAGGCGCTATATATATATATTTGTTCTTTCTGTTTGTAAAGAATGGAGCTCTGTGTATTAATATATCTAGCTTCCAGTGCACACAGATGTGACACACTGCAAGCCCAGCTGATAATCTTAAATTGGCTGTCAGCGTAATTCTTAGCACACTGAGGGTTATTTAGCAAATGTTGTCCAATCACGGAATCACATCTAATGTTGGACACTGTGTTTTTGAGTTTTGTAAGCACGGGCTGGTTGGGTATGGTCTGTACCTTGCCCGTTACGAACAGTGGCTGGGGCATGCTGTTGATACGATCTGCCAGTCTTTGAGACGTATTACCTACATACCTAGCGTCATACTGGCACTGAAATTCATATACCACATTGCTCATTTGTGTGATAGGCAGAACCTTTTGGCTCGACGGCAACATCCTGTTAGTAGCGAATACCACTGGTGTTGCTACTGCATAGTAGCAGCGTGATACAGCTAGCTTCATGTGTTACTCAAATATTTTGAGAGACCTTGCACTTCCAGGATAATCCAAGGTAGACTGGGCACTTTTCAGGGCAAGGGTGGCAGCCTTATGCTCGTTCATGAGTTTGCATGCTATATAGCATGAAATGGTCTGATGAGGATAGCCATTATCCCATAGGTTGTCTTTGATGCCCCTATTTCAGCATCAAGCTTGCATGGTGAGCAAATGGCTCAGGCCTTGTTTACAAGGTGCTGATAAAACCATCTTATAGCCTGTGTAACTGTAAGAATCCCAACGCGTCTCTTCACATACAGTATAAATTGTTGTTTTCCTCTGAAATTGGTATTCTTGTGGTGTGTCCTAATGAGTGCAAGACGAAAAGCTTCAACATGTCTCTTTTTTCAAAAATATATTTCTTTAATGCACAAAAACCCAGCAAGGAAAGTGTTCCAATCGTGGCTAACGGAAGAAAGCATATAAAGTTACCAAAAAATGGTAAGCCTGAGAATTGGGAGCATTTTAGAATTCTGCATAGGATGTCCAAGAAAAAGATTATGAAATGGAAAATAGAATGAGAGTAAACTAGCGAGAAGCATAAAAATGGACTGTATAAGTTTCAATAGGTAAGTAAAAGGGAAAGATCAGGAAAAACAAATGTGGATCCATTACAAGTGAAGTCAAGAGAATTTACAATGGGAAATAAGGAAATGGCAGAGAAACTAAACAAATACTTTGTCTCTGTATTCACAGGAAAATACTAAAAACCTACCAAAAATAATGGAGGATCAAGGGACTAGTGTATGGGACTGAGAGTAAATAAATCCCCTGGACCTGATGTTCTACATCCCAGGGTTTTGAAAGAGGTGGCTGCAGAGATAGTGGATGCGTTGGTGATCATCTTCCAAAATCCAAGAGATTCTGGAATGGTTCCTGCAGACTGGAAGGTGGCAAATGTAACCCCAGTATTTAAGAAAGGAGGGAGAGAGAAAACGAGGAACTGCAGACCTGTTAGCCTGGCATCAGTAATAGGGAAAATGCTAGAGTCTATAATAAAGGGTGTCAAGGGTAGTTATCCTTGCCACACCTCTTGAGTTCAGCTCGCTTGTCCCTGTTTGGACCGAGACTATAATGTGGTCAGGAGCAGAATGGCCTTGGCAGAACCCAGACTAAGTGTCAGTATGTGCCGCTTGATACTACTATCGATGACACCTTCCATCTCTTTGCTGATGATCAAGAGTAGACGAATGGGGTTGTAATTGCCTGTGTTTGATTTAGCCATCTTTTTTTAGCTAGGACATACCTGGACAATTTTCTACATTGTGAGGTAGATGCTAATGTTGTAGCTGTACTTGGAGCAGCTTGGCTAGGGGGCGCGGCAAGTTCTGGTGCACAAGTCTTCAGTACAATGGCCAGAACGTTGTCAGGGCCCAAAGCTTTTACAGTATCCAGTGCATTCAGCCGTTTCTTAATTTTTTTCTTGGTAAATTCCTGCAGTGCATCTTGTAGATGGTGCACACTGCTGCTACTGTGCGTCGGTGGTGGAGAGAGTGAATGTATGTGGATGGGGTGCCAATGAAGTGGGCTGCTTTGTCCTGGATGGTGTCAAGCTTCCTGAGTGTTGTGGGAGCTGCACTCATCCAGGCAAGTGGGGAGTATTCCATCACACTCCTGACTTGTGCCTTGTAGATGATGGACAGGCTGTGGGGAGTCAGGAAGTGAATTACCTGTCGCACGATTCCTAGCCTCTGACCTGCTCTTGTAGCCACAGTATTTATATGGCTAGCCCAGTTCAGTTTCTGGTCAATAGTAACCCCCAGGATGTTGATAGTGGGGGATTCAGTGATGGTAATGCCATTGAATGTCATGGGGCGATGGTTAGATTCTCTCTTGTTGGAGATGGTCATTGCCTGGCACTTGTGTGGCACGAATGTTACTTGCCACTTGTCAGCCCAAGCCTAGATATTGTCCAGGTCTTGCTGCATTTGGACATGGACTGCTTCAGTACCTGAGGAGTCGTGAATGGTGCTGAACATTGTGCAATCATCAGAGAACATCCCCACTTCTGACCTTATGATGGAAGGAAGGTCAGTGCTGAAGCAGCTGAAGATGGTTGGGCCTAGGACATTACCCTGAAGAACTCCTGCAGTGATATCCTGGAGCTGAAATGATTGACCTCCAAAAACTACAACCATCTTCCTTTGTGCTAGGTATGACTCCAACCAGTGGAGAGCTTTCCCCCTGATTCCCATTAGCTCCAGTTTTGTTAGGGCTCCTTGATGCCACACTCGGTCAAGTGCGGCCTTGATGTCAAGGGCAGTCACCCTCACCTTGCCTCGGGTGTTCAGCTCTTTTGTCCATACTTGAACCAAGGCTGTAATGAGGTCAGGAGCTGAGTGGCCCTGGCAGAACCCAAACTGAGCTTCGGTGAGCAGGTTATTGCTAAGCAAGTATCGCTTGATAGCACTGTTGATGACCCCTTCCATTACTTTACTGATGATGGAGAGTAGACTGATGGGGCGGTAATTGGCCAGGTTGGATTTGTCCTTTTTGCGTACAGGACATACCCTGGCAATTTTCCACCTAACTGGGTAGATGCCAGTGTTGTAGCTGTACTGGAACAGCTTGGCTCCAGCATAGTGGTATTGTCACTGAGCTAGTATTCCAGAGACCCAGGGTAATTCGCTGGGGACCTGGGTTCCAATCCAACCACGGCAGATGGTGGAATTTGAATTCAATAAAAGCCTGGTGATGACCATGCTGATTGTCACAAAAACCCATCTGGGTCACTAATGCCCTTTAGGGAAGGAAATCTGCTGTCCTTATCTGGTCTGGCCCGGCCTACATGTGACTCCAGACCCACAGCAATGTGGTTGACTCTTAACTGCCCTCTGTACAAGGGTAATTAGGGACGGGCAATTAAAGCTGGCCCAGCCAGCGACACCCACATCCCGTGAACGAATAAAAGAAGTGGGAAGTTAATATTCCTGACCACAATATATTCAGGAAGGGTTAGGAATATTAAGTTCCCACTTCTGTTGATTAAAGATACTGTTACAGTAGTGGAAACGGATGCTGTGGTTCAGAGTTCAAACAATAAGAATATATAGCAACTTTGACATGGTCAGAAGCCCAGAGACCCAGGGTCGAGGTGCTTTACTTCTTACATGGCTCAGTTCCAACATTTTGGAACTGAACTGAGCGATGTAAGAAGTAAATAAGGCAGATGACCAAAAGCTTTTTTTATTCCTTCTTGGTATGTGGCGTCATGAACAACTGACACTGGCCAGTGTTCGTTAGCCTCTCGCAAGCCAAGAAGCCCCACCCGCACTCACTCTGCCTCGTGCTCTCACTCGCTATATCTCACTCTCTGCAGATGATGTGATCAGGAAAAGGCAGATCTACATTCCCACTGCGTTCCATCAGAATCGTGGTTTCCCAGTAAACAGAGTAAACGAAGCTCAAGATACACAGGATTTCTGCAGCACACAGCAACAGAGTGTTGAGGCTCAGCACATCATTGCCGTGAGTAACTGTTGCTCTGCTTCCCCCATCTCCCCACTCCCCATCCATGCACTTTCTGTTCTCTGTATATTTAACAGAGTTGGTGTTGACACCACTTACACTGTATTCTGCTTCTGTCTTGCCAGGGTTCACAGGGACCCCCAAACCCAGAGCCACATAGTATCAAGTCATCTCCTGTCAGCAGGATCCGCCCCATTTCCTACCACCACCGGACATCCGCCAACAACATCCTGACCAGAAAGGAAACTGGGCATCGAGGAATGGGAATGACTGTATCCTGTGCTCCGTTGGTGAGTATCACAGGACAGGAGGGCTGGAGATTGAAGGATAGAGGGCAATTGTGGATCGATCCCAAGCTAATCTCACTGCCCTTCCCCGTAGCCCAGTAGCATCCACAACCCTCTAGGGTAGAGAATTCCAAAGATTCACAACCCTTTAAGTGAAGTAATTATTCCTCATCTCAGTCCGAAATGACCGGCCCTTATCCTGAGACTGTGCTCCTTGTTCTAGATTCCCCAGCCAGCAGAACAACCTCAGTATCCACCCTGTCAAGCCCCTTCAGAATCTTAAAGGCAAAATACTGCGGATGCTGGAAATCTGAAACAAAAACAAAAAATGCTGGAAGAACTCAGCAGGTCTGACAGCCTCTGTGGAGAGAAAGACAGAGTTAACGTTTCGAGTTCATATGAGTTCTGAAGAAGAGTCATATGGACTCGAAACGTTAACTCTGTCTTTCTCTCCACAGAGGCTGTCAGACCTGCTGAGTTCTTCCAGCATTTTCCCTTCAGAATCTTGAATGTTTCAATAACTCCAAAGATTATAGACCCAGTTTACTCAGTCTCTCATCATAGGACATCCTATTGTACCTTCACTCTAATACCTCATAAACAATATGGGGAGATGGTGGCATAGTGGTAATGTCACTAGGCTAATAATCCAGAGACCCAGGCCAGTGCACTGAGGGCATGAGTTCAAATCCCACCACGGTAGCTAGTGGAATTTACATTCAATTAATAAAAACCTGGATTATAAAGCTAGTCTCAGTAATGGTGACCAAGAAACTATCATCGATTGTTGTAAAAACACATCTGGTTTACTGGTCAAGCCCCTTTAGGGAAGGAAATCTGTCATCCTTATCCAGCCTGGCCAGTGTTCAGTTATATTCGTGACTCCTCAGATACTGAAGCAGTCCATGTCCAAATGCAGCAAGACCTGGACAATATTCAGACTTGGGCTGACAAGTGGCAAGAAACATTCGCACCACACAAGTGTCAGGCAATGACCATCTCCAACAAGAGAGAATCCAACCATCACCCCTTGGTATTTGACAGCATTACCATTACTGAAATGCAACCATCAACATTTTCAGGGTTACAATTGACCAGAAACTAAATTGGACCAGCCATATAAATTTGTTTTTTGTCCTTTGAGGCAAAGGTGACCATGTTCATCATCTGGAGTGTTGGGGTAGGGTTCTGGCAGTATGTAGGTGACTGCTAAGGCCAATCTGTGCCTGGAAGGTTCTGCTGCAAATAAGACAGGATACTTCAGACGACTAAGTTTTGGTGAGTTGCTGGCTTGGGATTTCCTCTCCTTGTGTTTTCTCTCTGTCTCTGATATGCACTTGCTTTTGAAGGAAACCGCGCTGTTTCTATTTGGTTGCGCCATGTGCAGTGATCCTGGACGAGCTTCTCCCAGGACTCGAAGTCAATATCAAAACTCCTAAGTGAAGCCTTCAGAGCGTCCTTGTAGTGTTTCCTTTGACTGCCATGAGAGCACACCCCAGGCTCAAGCTCTCCAGAGAAGATTTGCTTTGGTTAGCGTCAGGCATTCTGGCTACATGACCAGCCCAACTCAGTTGTGACTGTTTCAATATGGTGTGGATGCTTAACATGCTGGCTCAGTTGAGCACCTCAGTGTCTACTATTTTGTCCTGTCATCAGATCATCAGAAGCTTTTGAAGGCAGCTCAGCTGAAAGTGATTGACCTTTTTGGCCTGCCGCTGGTACACAGTCTAAGCCCTGCATACGTGGAGCAGAGTGGGCAGGATTATCACTCTATAGACTTTCCTTTTTGGCTGGCTGACTTATTCCTCTTCATTCCCAGACTGATGTTCAAAATCTGCCGAAGGCTACACTTGCTTTGGCAATCCTTGTATGTGTCTCATCATCAATACAGACAGCTGGAGAGGGTGTGCTACTGAAATAAGTGAACTTAGCCACTGCTGACAGGTTCTGGTCATGGACTGAAATCTTGGGCTTGAGAGAGGGCTTTCCTGGAGCAGGCTGGTACATTACTTCATATGTTCACAAAACAAGTTACAGCTTGCATTATATCAAAGGGAGTAGATTATAAGGTTGTCAAAGAAAATGATAAACCCAAGGGTTGGGAGCAATTTAGAATCAGCAAAGGAAGACCAAGAAACTGATAAAGGAAGGGAAAGGAGAATATGAATAGAAGCTAGTGAGTAACATAAAGGCAGACTGTAACAGATTCTTTAGGTATGTGAAAAGGAAAAGATTAGTGAGGACAAATGTGGGCATCTTACAGGCAGAGACAGGAGAATTCATAATGGAGAATAGGGAAATGGCAGCAAAACTAAACAATGACTTTGGGTGGAATTTTCCATTGATGAGACAGTGACAGGTAGTTTCGGCAGTGCTCATCCCGCTGTTCGCAATGGCGGGAACTCACCCCTGATTCTGCGCTTCGAGGGTCATTATTTATGCACAGGTGAGTATTGAGCTGAGTCACCGGGCGGGTGGGGAGCTGATTCGTCGGCCCACCGTCAGCTGGCGGGGCCCAAACTCCGGCCGCCATATTTAAAGGCCAGTCCCCACCCCACCCATCTTCCGGACACGTGCAGAGATGTCTGGCAGCCAGAAGAGAGAAGCTGAGAGCCTCAAGAAGAAGGCAGCACCTCGCTTCACCCACCAGGCCTTGATCAGAGGAGTGTGGGCACACAGGCAAGTCCTGTATCCCAGGGATGGCTGCAGCCTCACCTCTCCAGCCTGGGAGGCTGTCACAGAGCAGGTCAGTGTAGCTGGCACCCATGCTGGAAATGCCACCCAGTGCAGGAAGAGGATGTGGTGAGAGTGACTGCCCTTGACATCTGGGGAGTATTTGACCGAGTGTGGCATCAAGGAGCCCTAGCAAAACTGGAGTCATTGGGAATCAGGGGGAAAACTCTCTGCTGGTTGGAGTCATACCTAGCACAAAGGAAGATGGTTGTGGTTGTTGGGGGTCAATCATCTCAGCTACAGGGCATCCATGGGATGTGGGCTTGGCTGGCTGGGCCAGCATTTATTGCCCATCCCTGGTTGCCCTTGAGAAGGTGGTGGTGAGCTGCCTTCTTGAACCGCTGCAGTCCATGTGGTGTAGGTACACCCACAGTGCTGTTAGGAAGGGAGTTCCAGGATTTTGACCCAGTGACAGTGAAGGAACGGCGATATATTTCCAAGTAAGGATGGTGAGTGACTTGGAGGGGAACTTCCAGGTGGTGGTGTTCCCATCTGTCTGCTGCCCTTGTCCTTCCAGATGGTAGTGGTCATGGGTTTGGAAGGTGCTGTTGAAGGAACCTGGGTGACTGCAACCAGCAGAGAGTTTTCCCTGATTCCCATTGACTCCATTATTGATGGGGCTCCTTGATGCCACACTCGGTCAAATGCGGCCTTGATGTCAAGGGCAGTCACTCTCACCTCACCTCGGGAGTTCAGCTCTTTTGTCCATATCACAGAATCACAGTGCAGAAGAGGCCCTTCGGCCCATCGAGCCTGCACTGACACGTGAGAAACACCTGACCCAGCTACCTAATCCCATTTACCAGCACTTGGCCCATAGCCTTGAATGTTATGACGTGCCAAGTGCTCATCCAGGTACTTCTTAAAGGATGTGAGGCAACCCGCCTCCACCACCCTCCCAGGCAGCGACTTCCAGACCGTCACCACCCTCTGGGTAAAAAAGTTTTTCCTCACATCCCCCCTAAACCTCCTGACCCTCACCTTGAACTTGTGTCCCCTTGTGACTGACCCTTCAACTAAGGGGAACAGCTGCTCCCTATCCACCCTGTCCATGCCCCTCATAATCTTGTACACCTCGATCAGGTCACCCCTCAGTCTTCTCTGCTCCAACAAAAACAACCCAAGTCTATCCAACCTCTCTTCATAACTTAAATGTTTCATCCCAGGCAACATCCTGGTGAATCTCCTCTGCATCCCTTCCAGTGCAATCACATCCTTCCAATTAAATAAAAGCAACTTTTATTTAATTGCGAACTTTAAGGAAGACTAGACATGGCACCCCAGGTCGCAGGGAAAAGAATCGTCTGTGTCACATCAATATGTTGAAGCAATATCACCGCCGGGAGGAGGATGAGCCAGTATAGGTGTGTCCGGTAGTGAGGACAGTGGAGGACGAAGGAGTTAGTGAGGATGAGGCAGAGGCAGGCCTAGTAACTCTCAAATTGAAGCTCTTACTATCCGGTTTTTTTATTCATGCACGGGATGTGGGCTTCGCTGACTGGGCCAGCATTTATTGCCCATCCCTAGTTGCCCTTGAGAAGGTGGTGGTGAGCTGCCTTCTTGAACCTAACTAGAGTTAGCTAACACTGAGCTATTAGAGAGATTGGACACCATGCTTTCGTATTTAGATGCAGAACAACAAGATGACCGAACGAGCCTTCTCACATAATTTAGAGGAGTCTGTAGGGTGAATCCAGGATCTGCATTCTTAGCCATACATGATGTGGAAGTAGGAGAACCCCCTCCTATAAATTAGCATCCTCGCTGCTTAGGGCCAGAGAAACAGGCTCAGGTGAAAGCAGAGATCCAGTACAAGTTGGAAAATCACCTCATTGAATCCAAACAAAGCAGCTGGAGTTCCCCTGTTGTGTTCGTGCCTCAATCAGATGGTTCGACCGGATTGTGTATAGACCACAGGAAAGTCAATGCAGTGACAAAAGCAGATTTCCCCCCATTCCCTCACTTGGAAGATTGTATTGACAGAGTTGGCATTGCCAAGTTTCTTACCAAAATAGATTTTCTGAAGGGATATTGGCAGCTTCCGATGTGGGCGGGCTCCCGATTTGTAGCCCCCGCCCACCAGCCGTATTATCCAGAACAGGCATGCTGAAGTCAGGAATACAACCCAACACCATCACGCCCGATAATACATCAGCGTGGGCACAGAATGCTCCTGTTCAACATTGAGGATCACATTAGAGGGATGATGGAAATCATATTGTAAATACAAGTAGAACTATCTGCTCATGTGGAGGGTAAAGGTCAGGACAAGTTGCTTGGGCTGAATGTGTTCTAATAGCACAAAGTCATTATGCTCATTCGGAGAGCCAGTGCAGACACGATGGGCCAAATGGCCTCCTGCACCGTAACAATTCTGTGATTCTGTGAATGTAATAGTCTTAGGTCAAGGAAGCTTTTTCCCCAGAGGGTTGCAGGACTGTGATGCAACATTGGTGTTAGATATGTGTAATTGAAGGCGAGTGGAATAAGAGATTTTAGAAATAGGACTAGCATAGGAACCTCGGAGCAGGAGTAAGCCATCAGCCTGCTCAGCCATTCAAACAGGTCATGGCTGATCATCTACCTCTTAAGCCATTTTTTCCTATTATCCCTGTATCCCTATCAATTTCTGCTTTGAACATGCTCAATGACTGAGCCTCCACAGCCCCCTCTGGTAGAGAATTCCAAAGATTCACCACCCTCTGTGTGAAGAAATTCCTCATCTCAGTCTTAAGTGGCCTGCCCCTTATCCTGAGACTGTATCCCTGGTTCTAGACCCCCCCCAGCCAGGGGAAACATCCTATCCACATCCACCCTGTCACCCCCTGTAAGAATTTTGTAAATGAGATCATCTCTCATTCTTCAAAACCCTGGAGAATACAGGCTCAGTTTCCTCCATCTCTCCTCATACAACAACCCCACCATTCCAGGGATTAGTCTGGTGAGCCTCTGTTGCACTCCCTCTATGACAAGTACATCCTTCCTTAGATAAGGAGACCAAACTACACAATACCCCAGGTGCGGTCTCACCAAGGCTCTATACAATTGTAGTAAGACATTTTATACTCCTGCACTCAAACCTCCTTGTGATGAAGACCAACATTTGCCTTTCTAATTACTTGCTGCATCTGCATTCCAGCTTTTAGTGACTCATGAACAAGGACACCCAGGTCCCTTTGGATATCAACACTTCCTAATCTCTCACCATTTAAGAAATACTCTGCATTTCTGTTTTCTCTACCAAAGTGGATAACTTCACACTTATTCACATTATATTCCATCTGCCATGTTCTTGCTCACTCCCTTAGACTATCCAAATCCCCTTGAAGCCTCCTTACATCCTCCTCACAACTCACATTCCCACCTAGTTTTGTGTCGTCAGCAAATTTGGAAATATTACATTTGGTCCCCACATCCTAACCATTGATGTAGGTTGTGAACGGCTGGGACCCCAGTACTGATCCTCGCCGTACCCCACGAGGAACGTCCTGCCATCCTGAGAATGATCCATGTCCTAATTTTGTTTAATAACCTTTTGTGTGCGACCTTTTTAAAAACTTTCTGAAAATCCAAATATACCACACCCAGTGGTTCCCCTTTATCTATGATACAAGTAACATCCTCGAAAAAAACTTCCCAACAGGTTTATCAAACATGATTTCCCTCTCGTACTGCTGGTGTGGGGCTTGGACAGCATGGACTGGTGGGACCGAGTGGTCTGAGCCAGTGATGATGGGAGCTCATTGTTCTGAAACTTTAACTCTGTTTCTCTCTCAACAGATGCTGCCAGACCCGCTGTGTATTTCCAGAATTTTCTGTTTTTGTTTCTGTATCTCCCCTGTCTTGCTGTGGATTGATGGGGCTTAGCCTTTGGCCTGTGCAGTATTTTGTGGAATTCTCTGGGAAGAGACTTGTCCTTGGAGGGTTTCACTTGTTTTCTTGTTTTGCAGAACCCAAGGCCACAGTCACAAACCCGAGAGAGCCGGCCCTTTAAGAAGATGTTCCAGACAACATCAAACATGGAAGCAGCAGGGAACCCGAAAGCTGTCTGGGGTAGTTATTCCCAAACCTACGGGGTCATCAGTCAAACTGGGCTGGAAAACCTGCGGAACCTCCAAATACAAAACAAACCCTAGCTAACATGGCACAGGAGACGCCAAACACACAACAGCACAGGATGTACACCAGCATACAGAGCCTGGGTGAGAATTACAGTGAACATAGGACTGCCTTCAAATATCATCCACTCTGATACCTGTGGCTATATAGTTTGAGTTGTGACACCTGGGAAAGTGCCAAAATGTTTTGTACACTGGTATCTGAATATGTGAAAAATGATTTTTTAATGTGAATTATTAATTCTATGCAATCATCCCTGCGGAGAAACTGTTGACTTGCTCCATTAATGTGTTCTCTGCACAATTTGACTGGCTCCCTCTCTCCACCCACCCTCCCCAACCCTCATTATAACTGCAGGCTCTGATACACATCCTGTAGTCTGACCCTGACCTGCTCCCTCTCCGCCCCCCCAGCCTCGGTTCTAAGCTGCAGAAGACTCTGGCACCCATGCACCCTGCAGCCTGACCCTGGCTGGCTTCCTCTAGCACACAGTATTTAGTGCTGTCCTGTGAAAGTGCCTTTAGGATAGGAGCTTGGATTCCCATCTGCGGGGGAGGGAGGGGTGTGCCCAGCTGTAGGATGGGGGACTGTGTGGGAATTGTGCATAACTGGGAGCTGTGCTTTTACTGGGATTCTCCTGGATCCCAGCGTTCAGGATGTTCAGCTTCATTCTCACCTGCATTCAGATCTCCGATTCTTCACTCCTGTCAATCCCAGGTCCTTACACAGGTCAAGAATTTGGTGTTTCCTCTATGACTCCCTTGTTTCCTGTAAATATTTGGTGCTTGTGGAATGTCTGATTAGTGAGTTAGTGAGGACCAATCTCTTGTCAAAATGAACTTCTGAAGATGTGCCAGAAGAGCTGATGTGTGATTTTATAGATGTTTATTAAAAGAGATGATAAATTTACACAATCCTTGTTTGATTGAATGTGGACATTGAGTTACACACAAACACCCACAGTGTGGGGTAAAGAGACCTGCACCTACCAGGTCTGAGTACTCGATTCTGACAGTCCAGCTGATGTATGCATCATGTAACCTGACAGCACCGGGGTGAGGGGAAGCCAGGAGCACCAGACGCTCCCTCAGTACTGACCCTCTGACAGTGCGGCGCTCCCTCAGTACTGACCCTCTGACAGTGCGGCGCTCCCTCAGTACTGACCCTCCGACAGTGCAGTGCTCCCTCAGTGCTGCCCCTCCAACAGTGCGGCGCTCCCTCAGTGCTGACCCTCGGAAAGTGCAGTACTCCCTCATTACTGACCCTCAGACAGTGCGGTGCTCCCTCAGTGCTGACCCTTGGACAGTGCGGCCCTCCCTCAGTACTGACCCTCCGACAGTGCGGCTCTCCCCCAGTACTCACCCTCCGACAGAGCGGCACTCCCTCCGTGCTGACCCTCCGACAGTGCGGCTCTCCCCCAGTACTCACCCTCCGACAGTGCGGCACTCCCTCCGTGCTGACCCTCCGACAGTACGGCTCTCCCCCAGTACTCACCCTCTGAACATGCAGCACTTTCTCAGCAGTGTCCGCTCCAACAGTTCCGCACTACTTCAGCACTGATGCTCTGAAATGCTGAACTGACTCAGCACTGTGCAGAAGTGACAGCCTTAGCTTATGTATTGATGCCCTGAAGTGGGACTGGAAACTTGTACTTGGTTTGTGTTTCAATCTCTGGAACCTGATGGCAGATTATTCAGGGCTGCAGTTGTGCGTTTTGGCTGGTGTGAATTTCAAGAATGCCAGTAGGGGAGTTGGAGACAGATCCTGTGGCAGCTCTGAATAGCCTGTCTTTGTACCTTCTATCCTCTGTAATCCTATATAAGGTCCAAGAGCAAATGGCAGATCCCAGTTATTTATTTCAGTTTAGAAACTAGATTCTCCTTCAACTGAAAACATTAATTGAGTGAGCCACATCTGTGTTACAAAACTTGACACTTTACATTCCAGCCGCAATCTGAGCCGATGGATGGGAGGAAGGATGCAACTAGAATTAAATCTGATTTATATCGATTGGGGTGTTGGAGAGTTGAGTCTGGTATATATCAAAGTGCTAGAACACAATCTTATTTCAGCAAAATCTTGACTTTGGTTCCTTGGTATCTCAGCAGGTGACAATGAGCCAGTCCTACTTGGTATAAGAGAAGAATAGCTGTTTCGCTCCAAGTTCTGTATTGTATTCAGCCACTTCCCTGCTCCATATTCGCTGAGAAATCTGCCATTCCCCAGAGCCGTGTGAATGTAGCTTCCAGTGCCAATTCTTGGAGGCCATCGTCAGTGAACTTAATTCTGATTTCACACTCTCCACACATCATGCAGATTAATTAGGGAAAGCCAGCATGAATTTGTTAAGGGCAAAGTGCGTTTAACTGACTTGCTGGAGTTTTTTGTTTAGATAACAGAGAAGGTTGATGAGGGCAATGCTGTTGATGTGGTGTACATGGACTTCCAAAAGGCATTTATACAGAGCCACACAACAGACTTGTGAGCAAAGTTAGAGTTAGTGGAATAAAAGGGACAGTAGCAACATGGATATGAAATTGCTGAGTGACAGAAAAGTGGTGAACAGTTACTTTGAGCTGGAGGAAAGCTTGGAGTTCGGCGGGGTCAGTAGTGGAGTTCACTGGGGTCGGTAGTGGAATTTGCCGGGAGTCGGTAGTGGAGTTCGCCAGGGTCAGTAGAGGAGTTTACCAGGTTCGGTAGTGGAGTTTGCCGGGGTCGGTAGTGGAGTTCGCCGGGGGTCGGTAGTGGAGTTTGCCGGGGTCGGTAGTGGAGTTTGCCGGGGTCGGTAGTGGAGTTTGCCGGGGTCGGTAGTGGAGTTTGCCGGGGTCGGTAGTGGAGTTTGCCGGGGTCGGTAGTGGAGTTTGCCGGGGGTCGGTAGTGGAGTTCGCCGGGGTCGGAAGTGGAGTTCGCCGGGGGTCGGTAGTGGAGTTCGCCGGGGTCGGTAGTGGAGTTCGCCAGGGTCGGTAGTGGAGTTCGCCGGGGGTCGGTAGTGGAGTTTGCCGGGGTCGGTAGTGGAGTTCACCGGGGTCGGTAGTGGAGTTCGCCAGGGTCGGTAGTGGAGTTCGCCGGGGGTCGGTAGTGGAGTTTGCCGGGGTCGGTAGTGGAGTTCACCGGGGTCGGTAGTGGAGTTCGCCGGGGGTCGGTAGTGGAGTTTGCCGGGGTCGGTAGTGGAGTTCACCGGGGTCAGTAGTCCAGTTCACCGGGGTCGGTAGTGGAGTTTGCTGGGGTCGGTAGTGGAGTTTGCCGGGGTCTGTAGAGGAGTTTGCCGGGGTCAGTAGTGGAGTTCACCGGGGATCGGTGTTGGGACCCCTGCTCTTCCTGATATATATTAATGATCTAGGTCTCGATGTACAGAGGACAATTTCAAAATTTGCAGATGATAGAACACTTGGAAATGTTGTGAACTGTGAGGATGATAATGTAGACCTACAGAAGGACATAGTTTGCTGGAATGGGTGGACAAGTGGCAGATGAAGTCTAATATAGTGAAGTAAAGTGATTCATTTTGTTAGAAAGAACACAGAGACTTTTTTTTTTAAAAGGTACAATTCCAAAGCGGGTGCAAGAGCAGAGGGACTCTGGTGTATAAGTGGATAAATCATTGAAGGCAACAGGACAGGTTGAGAGCGTGGTTAATAAAGCAAACTGTATCCTGAGCTTTACTAATAGGGGCATTAAGTACAAGAGCAAGGAGGTTATGACAAACTGGTATAAGACACTAGCCTGGGCTCACCTGGAGTATTGTGTCAAGTTCTGGGCACCTCACTTTAGGAAGGATGTGAAGGCATTAGAGACAGTGCAGAAAAGATTCACGAGAATAGTCCCTGTGATGAGGCTCTACAGTTATGTAGATGGATTGAGAAGTTGGGACTGTTTTCCTTGAAGAAGGGAAGGTTGTGAGGAGATTTGGTAGAGGTTTTCAAAAACACGAGGGCTCTGGACAGAGTAGAGAAGGAGAAACTGTATCCACTGGTGAAAGGATCGAGAAGAGGAGGGCACAGGTTTAAAGTAATTGTAAGCGGCGACATGAGGAAAATCTTTTTCACACAGCGAGTGGTTAGGATCTGGAACGCACAGCCTGAGAGTGTGGTGGAGACAGGGTCAATCGAGTGGTTAGGAGACTTCATACAGAGAGCAAGAGAGAGACAGCAGCGAGACTTCATAAAGAGGACAAAAGGGAGGGGGCAGTGAGACTTCGAAGAGAGGACAAAAGGTAGGGGGCAGCGAGACTTCATAAAGAGCAGGAGAGGGAGAGAGCAGCGCGACTTCATAACGAGGACAAAAGGGAGGGGGCAGCGAGACTTCATAGAGAGGACAAAAGGGAGGGGGCAGTGAGACTTCATAGAGAGGACAAAAGGGAGGGGGCAGCGAGACTTCATAGAGAGGACAAAAGGGAGGGAGCAGCGAGACTTCATAAAGAGGACAAAAGGGAGGGGGCAGTGAGACTTTATAGAGCACAAGAGGAAGATAATAAGACTTGATAAAGTGCAGCGAGAGGGAGAGAGCAGCGAGACTTCATAAAGAGCACGAGAGGGAGAGAGCAGCGAGACTTCATAAAGAGCACGAGAGGGAGAGAGCAGCGAGACTTCATAAAGAGCACGAGAGGGAGGGGCAGTGAGACTTCATAAAGAGAGAGGGAGAGAGCAGCGAGACTTCATAAAGAGCACGAGAGGGAGAGAGCAGCGAGACTTCATAAAGAGCACGAGAGGGAGAGAGCAGCGAGACTTGATAAATATCACAAGAGGGAGAGAGCAGTGAGACTTCATAAAGTGCAGGAGAGGGAGAGAGCAGCGAGTCTCCATAAAGAGTACGAGAGGGAGAGAGCAGCGAGACTTCATAAAGAGTACGAGAGGGAGAGAGCAGCGAGACTTGATAAAGATCACAAGAGGGAGAGAGCAGTGAGACTTCATAAAGTGCAGGAGAGGGAGAGAGCAGCGAGTCTCCATAAAGAGTACGAGAGGGAGAGAGCAGCGAGACTTCATAAAGAGTACGAGAGGGAGAGAGCAGCGAGACTTGATAAAGATCACAAGAGGGAGAGAGCAGTGAGACTTCATAAAGTGCAGGAGAGGGAGAGAGCAGCGAGTCTCCATTAAAGAGTACGAGAGGGAGAGAGCAGCGAGACTTCATAAAGAGCACGAGAGGGAGAGAGCAGCGAGTCTCCATAAAGAGTACGAGAGGGAGAGAGCAGCGAGACTTCATAAAGAGTACGAGAGGGAGAGAGCAGCGAGACTTGATAAAGATCACAAGAGGGAGAGAGCAGCGAGACTTCATAAAGAGTGTGAGAGGGAGAGAGCAGCGAGACTTCATAAAGAGCACGAGAGGGAGAGAGCAGCGAGACTTCATAAAGAGCACGAGAGGGAGAGAGCAGCGAGACTTCATAAAGAGCACGAGAGGGAGAGAGCAGCGAGACTTCATAAAGAGCACAAGAGGGAGAGAGCAGTGAGACTTCATAAAGAGTGGGAGAGGGAGAGAGCAGCGAGACTTCACAAAGAGTGGGAGAGGGAAAGAGCAGCGAGACTTCATAAAGAGAGGGAAAGGGAAAAGGCACCGAGACTTTATAAAGAGAGGGAGAGAGCAGCGAGCCTTCATAAAGAGCAGGAGAGAGAGAGTGCACCAAAACTTCATAAAGAGCGCAAGAGGGAAAGAGCAGTGCGACTTCATAATGAATGCGAGAGTGAGAGAGCAGCGAGACTTCAGCAAGAGAGGGAGAGAGCCGTGAGACTTCATAAAGTGTGAGAGGGAGAGAGCAGCGAGACCTAATCCTGGGGAATGAAGCCGGATAGGTGGTTGAGGTGGTGGTGGGCGAGCATTTTAGTGATAGCGACCACAACATGGTACAGTTGTTCCCTGCTGTTCCCATCGCATTCTGAGATCCACACTCAGTGCCATGCGCCGCCATATGAACACACTCGACCTCTCCCTCCAGCAGCACCTCCGCACCCTTTTTCTAAGCTGCACGTGCCCCCAGTTTCATTTTATTCTTCGTCTCATCCAATGCCTCAACAAGAAACTTTTTCTCTTTCTCTCAAGTGCTAAGGAACGCAAGCTCCAACAACTCATCGACACCAACACCCATCTAGGACCCTCCACCCCTGCCTGTCCCTCCGTCCCCACCCCATCTTCCAATCCCAGCCCCAGCCCCAGTATATTCACTATACCCCCTGACCTTCCCCTCTCCGACGCTGAACGTTCTGTGCTCAGCAAAGGACTTAGTTTCATACCCTTACGCCCTCATCTCAATGAATTTCGGGCTCGGCACGATGCTGAACTCTTCTTCCGCTGTCTTCGTCTCCGTGCTCACTTCTTTGGGCAGGAGTCCTCTCCCCATTCAACGGATCCTTTTACCCACCTCCAATATTCTCCCTCCACCTGGATCCCTCCCTCTGGATTCTTACCTTCTCTTGATCTTTTCATTGAGAACTGTCGGTGTGACATTAGTCATCTCAATTTCTCTGCTCCTCTCACCCATTCTTGGGTTGACAGGGCCCTCAACCGTGTCCGGCCCATCTCCCGTGCATCCGCCCTCACACCTACTTCTCCCTCCCAGAAACATGATAGGGTCCCCCTTGTCCTCACTTATCACCCCACCAGCCTCCACATTCAAAGGATCCTTCTGCACTTGCCGCATTCCGTTCTCTCAGGTCCAACCCCAACATTGTCATCAAACACGCTGACAAGGGTGGTGCTGTTGTTGTCTGGCGTACTGACCTCTACCTTGCCGAGGCTGAGCGTCATCTCGCAGACACTTCCTCCTACCTCTCCCTGGACCATGACCCCACCACTGAACATCAAGCCATTGTTTCCAGGACTGTCACTGACCTCATCTCCTCTGGAGATCTTCTTCCCACAGCTTCCAACCTGATAGTCGCCCAACCTCGGACGGCCCGCTTCTATCTCCTACCCAAAATCCACAAACAACTGTCCTGGCAGACCAATCGTGTCAGCCTGTTCCTGCCCCACGGAACTCATTTCTCGTTATCTTGACTCCCTTCTCTCTCCCCTTGTCCAGTCCCTTCCCACCTACATCCGTGATTCCTCTGACACCTTACGTCACATCAACAATTTCCAGTTCCCTGGCCCCAACCGCTTCCTCTTCACCATGGATGTCCAATCCCTCTACACCTCCATCCCCCACCAGGATGGTCTGAGGGCCCTTAGCTTCTTCCTTGAACAGAGGCCCCAACAATCCCCATCCACCACTACTCTCCTCCGTCTGGCTGAACTTGTTCTCACACTGAACAATTTCTCCTTTAACTCCTCTCACTTCCTCCAAATAAAAGGTGTAGCTATGGGTACCCGCATGGGCCCCAGCTATGCCTATCTCTTTATGGAGTATGTGGAACATTCCTTGTTCCAGTCCTACTCCGGCCCCCTCCCACAACTTTTTCTCCGTTACATTGATGATTACTTCGGTGCTGCTTCATGCTCTCGTCGGGACCTGGAAAAATTTATTTATTTTGCTTCCAATCTCCACCCCTCCATCATTTTCACATGGTCCATCTCTGACACTTCCCTTCCCTGACCTCTCTGTCTCAATTTCTGTCCACCAATATCCATTACAAGCCTACCGACTCCCACAGCTACCTCGACTACAGCTCCTCACACCCCGCTTCCTGTAAGGACTCCATCCCATTCTCTCAGTTCCTTCGCCTCCGTCGCACCTGTTCTGATGATGCTACCTTCAAAAACAGTTCCTCTGACATGTCCTCCTTCTTCCTTAACCGAGGTTTTCCACCCACGGTGGTTGACAGGGCCCTCAACCGTGTCCGGCCCATCTCCCGCGCATCCGCCCTCACACCTACCTCTCCCTCCCAGAAACATGATAGGGTCCCCCTTGTCCTCACTTATCACCCCACCAGCCTCCGCATTCAAAGGATCATCCTCTGCCATTTCCGCCAACTCCAGCATGATGCCACCATCAAACACATCTTCCCTTCACCCTCCATGGCGGCATTCCGTAGGGATCGTTCCCTCCGGGACACCCTGGTCCACTCCTCCATCACCCCCTACTCCTCAACCGCCACCTATGGCACCTCCCCATGCCCACGCAGAAGATGCAACACCTGCCCCTTCACTTCCTCTCTCCTCACCGTCCAAGGGCCCAAACACTCCTTTCAAGTGAAGCAGCATTTCACTTACATTTCCCCTAACTTAGTCTACTGCATTCGTTGCTCCCAATGCGGTCTCCTCTACATTGGAGAGACCAAACGCAAACTGGGCGACCGCTTTGCAGAACACCTGCAGTCTGTCCGCAAGAAAGACCCAAACCTCCCTGTCGCTTGCCATTTTAACACTCCACCCTGCTCTCATGCCCACATGTCTGTCCTTGGCTTGCTGCATTGTTCCAGTGAAGCCCAACGCAAACTGGAGGAACAGCACCTCATCTTCCGACTAGGCACTTTACAGCCTTCCGGACTGAATATTGAATTCAACAACTTTAGATCATGAACTCTCTCCTCCATCCCCACCCCCTTTCCGTTTCTTCCCCCTCCCTTTTGTTTATTCCAAAAATTTATATAGATTTTTCTTTTCCCACCGATTTCCATTATTTTTAAATCTATTCCTTTAATGCCTTGTTAGTCTTTCCACCCCACCCCCACTAGAGCTATCTGTACCTTGAGTGTCCTGCCATCCATTCTTAATTAGCACATTCGTTTAGATAATATCACCACCTTCAACACCTCTTTGTTCCTTTGTCTGTGACATCTTTTGATTATCTGCTCCTATCACTGCTTGCTTGTCCCTACAACCACCCCAACTTCTCTCACCCCACCCACCCACCTTATATTTCACCCCTCTCCTAATATTACTCAGTTCTGTTGAAGGGTCATGAGGACTCGAAACGTCAACTCTTTTCTTCTCCGCCGATGCTGCCAGACCTGCTGAGTTTTTCCAGGTAATTCTGTTTTTGTTTTGGTACAGTTTAAGTTTGTTATGGACAAAGAAATAGACAAGTTGCACAAAAATGTTTTGGATTGAGGCAAGCGGGTTTTAGTAAAATAAGACAGGATCTGGCCAAGTTAGACTGGGAACAGTTACTTGTGAGGAAATCTACAGAGGGACAGTGGGGGGCATTCAAACAGGAAATGGGGAAGGTACAGGCTCAACATGTTCACTCTAGGGAGATAGGAAGGAGTAACAAGCCCAGAGAACCATGGATGACCAGAAATATTCAGGTTACGATGAGAAGGAAAAGAGAGGCTTTTAGCAGGTACAAGGGAAGGAAATCAGCGGAGGCATTAATGGAGTACAGAAAGTGCAGGGTGGAGCTTAAGAAAGCAATTAGGAGAGCAAAGAGGGGATATGAGAAAGCTCTGGCTGGCAAAAGTAGGGAAAATCCCAAGATATTCTGTAAGTATATCAATGGGAAGAGGATAACCAGGGAAAGAGTAGGGCCCATAAGGAACCAATCTATGGGTGGAGCCAGAGGACATCGCTAGAGTGTTGAATGAATACTTTGCATCCGTCTTCACCCAAGTGAATGTGGATGAAGGTATGGAACTCGGGGAGAGAGACTGTGAGGTTCTTAAGCAAATTGATATAGGGAGTGACAAGGTATTGGAGGTGTTGGCAGGCTTAAAAGTGGAAAAATCTCCAGGTCCGGATGATTTGTGTCCCAGACTGCTGAGGGAGGCAAGGGAGGAGATCGCAGGGGCTCTGACCCAAATTTCTATTTCCTCTCTGGCCACGGGGGAGGTGCCAGAGGACTGGAGAACAGTTAATGTGGTTCCGCTATTTAAGAAGGTAGAGATAAACCAGGGAACTACAGGCCAGTGAGTCTCATGTCAGTGGTAGGGAAACTATTGGAGAAAATTCTGAAGGAGAGAATCTATCTCCACTTGGAGAGGCAAGGTTTGATCAGGGATAGTCAGCATGGCTTTGTCAGAGGGAGGTTGTGCCTAACAAATTTGATTGAATTTTTTGAGGAGGTGACCAGGTGTGTAGATGAGGGTAGTGTAGTTGATGTAGTTTATATGGATTTCAGCAAAGCCTTTGACAAGGTCCCACATGGGATACTTATAAAGAAGGCAAATGCACATGGGATACAGGGTAATTTGATAAGGTGGATTCAAAATTGGCTTAGTTGTAGGAGACAGAGGGTGATGACAGAAGGATGCTTTAGTGACTGGAAGCCAGTGTCCAGTGGTGTACCACAGGGATCTGTGCTGGGTCCCCTATTATTTGTCATTTATATAAATGACATAGATGACTATGTGGGGGGCAGGATTAGGAAGTTTGCGGATAACACAAAGATTGCCCGGGTGGTTAACAGTGAGGTTGAGTGTCTTGGGCTACAGGAAGATATAGATGGGATGGTCAAATGGGCAGATAAGTGTCAGATGGAATTTAACCCAGAAAAGTGTGAGGTAATACACTTTGGAAGGAGTAATTTGACAAGGAAGTATTCAATGAACGGCATGACACTAGGAGGTTCTGAGGAACAAAGGGACCTTGGCGTGTGTGTCCATAGATCTCGGAAGGCAGAGGGGCATGTTAGTGGGGTGGTGAAAAAGGCATATGGGACACTTGCCTTTATCAATCGAGGCATAGATTACAAAAGTAGGGCGGTCATGTTGGAGTTGTATAGAACCTTGGTGAGGCCACAGCTGGAGTACTGTGTGCAGTTCTGGTCGCCACATTATAGGAAGGATGTGATTGCACTGGAGGGGGTGCAGAGGAGATTCATCAGGATGTTGCCTGGGATGAAACATTTAAGTTATGAAGAGAGGTTGGATAGACTTGGGTTGTTTTCGGTGGAGCAGAGAAGAATGAGGGGTGACCTGATTGAGGTGTACAAGATTATGAGGGGCATGGACAGGGTGGATAAGGAGCAGCTGTTCCCCTTAGTTGAAGGTTCAGTCACGAGGGGACATAAGTTCAAGGTGAGGGGCAGGAGGTTTAGGGGGATGTGAGGAAAAACTTTTTTACCCAGAGGGTGGTGATGGTCTGGAATGCGCTGCCTGGGAGGGTGGTGGAGGTGGGTTGCCTCACATCCTTTAAAAAGTACCTGGATGAGCACTTGGCACATCATAACATTCAAGGCTGTGGGCCAAGTGCTGGTAAATGGAATTAGGTAGGCAGGTCAGGTGTTTCTCACGTGTTGGTGCAGACTCGATGGGCCGAAGGGCCTCTTCTGCACAGTGATTCTGTGAAGTCACACCGGAAAACAGAACAAAACTTCATAAAGAGGCATGAGAGGGAGAGAGCAGCATGACTACATAAGGGGCACAATAGTGAGAAAGGAGCGAGACTTTACATAAAGAGACGTGAGAGGGAGAGAGAAGCATGACTGCATAATGAGATCGAGAGGGAGACAGCAGCGAGACTTCATAAAGAAAAGGGAGAGGGAGAGAGCAGTGAGACTCCAGATCGAGCATGGGAGGGGGAGAGCAGAGAGACATCATAAATAGCACGAGTAGGAGGGAGCAGCAAGATCTCATAAAGAGCACGAGAGGGAGAGGGAGAGAGCAGCGAGACTTTACAAGAGCATGAGAGGGAGACATATGGAAACATAGAAACTAGGAGCAGGAGGAGGTCATTCGGCCCTTTGAGCCTGCTCCGCCATTCATTATGATCATGGCTGACCATCCAACTCAATAACCTGCTCCCGCTTTCTCCCCATACCCTTTGATCCCTTTCTCCCCAAGAGCTATACCTAACTCCTTCTTGAAAACATACAATGTTTTGGTCTCAACTACTTTCTGTGGTAGCAAATTCCACAGGCTCACCACTCTCTGGGTGAAGAAATTTCTCCTCATCTCAGTCCTAAATGGTCTACCCTGTATCCTCAGACTGTGACCCCTGGTTCTGGACTCCTCCACCATTGGGAACATCCTTCCTGCATCTACCCTGTCTAGTCCTGTTAGAATTTTATAGGTTTCTATGAGATCCCCCCTCATTCTTCTGAACTCCAGTGAATATAATCCTAATCGACTCAATCTCTCCTCATATGTCAGTCCCGCCATCCCAGGAATCAGTCTGGTAAACCTTCGCTACACTCCCTCTATAGCAAGTACATCCTTCCTCAGATAAGGAGATCAAAACTGCACACAATATTCCAGGTGTGGTCTCACCAAGGCCCTGTACTATTGCAGCAAGACATCCCTGCTCCTGTACTCGAATCCTCTGGCTATGAAGGCCAAAGAGGGAGAGAGCATACCGACTTCATAAAGAGGAGTGAGAGGGGGAAGGAACAGTGAGACTTCAAAAAGAGACATGAGAGGGAGAAGTCAGCAAGACAGCATAAAGAGTACGAGACGGAGATAAAAGTGAGACTTCAAAATGAAGAGTGATAGGGATAGAGCAGTGAAACATTACAAAGAGCGCCAGAGGGAGAGAGCAGCAAGACTTCGTATAGAGAATTGAGAGAGAGAGAGCAGCGAGACTTCATAAAGAGAGAGAGGGAGAGAGCAGCGAGACTTCATAAAGAGCAGGAGAGGGAGTGAGAAGCGAGACTTCATAAAGAGAGAGAGGGAGAGAGCAGCGAGACTTCATAAAGAGTACGAGAGGGAGAGAGCAGCAAGACTTCATAAAGAGAGAGAGGGAGAGAGCAGTGAGACTTCATAAAGAGAGAGAGGGAGAGAGCAGTGAGAATTCTTAAAGAGCAGGAGAGGGAGTGAGAAGCGAGACTTCATAAAGAGCATGAGAGGGAGAGAGCAGCGAGACTTCATAAAGAGCACGAGAGGGAGGGGCAGTGAGACTTCATAAAGAGTACGAGAGGGAGAGAGCAGCAAGACTTCATAAAGAGAGAGAGGGAGAGAGCAGTGAGACTTCTTAAAGAGCAGGAGAGGGAGAGAGCAGCGAGACTTCATAAAGAGCACAAGCAGGAGAGAGCAGCGATAGTTCATGAAGAGCTGGAGAGGGAGAGAGCAGTGAGACTCCAGAATGAGCACGAGAGCGGGAAAGAGGCGAGATCTCATCAAAAGCGTGGGAGGGAGAGAGCAGCGAGACTTCATAAAGAGCACGTTCCACCAACTCCAGCATGATGCCACCATCAAACACATCTTCCCTTCACCCCCCCTGACAGCATTCCGCAGGGATCGTTCCCTCCGGGACACCCCGGTCCACTCCTCCATCGCCCCCTACACCTCAACCCCCTCCCATGGCACCTTCCCATGCAACCGCAGAAGGTGCAACACCTGCCCCTTTACTTCCCCCCTCCTCACCGTCCAAGGGCCCAAACATTCCTTTCAAGTGAAGCAGCATTTCACTTGCACTTCCCTCAATTTACTCTACTGCATTCGCTGCTCCCAATGCGGTTTCCTCTACATTGGAGAGACCAAACGCAGACTGGGTCACCGCTTTGCGGAACACCTTCGGTCTGTCCGCAAGCATTACCCAGACCTCCCTGTCGCTTGCCATTTAAACACTCCACCCTGCTCTCATGCCCACATATCTGTCCTTGGCTTGCTGCAATGTTCCAGTGAAGCTCAACGCAAACTGGAGGAACAGCACCTCATCTTCCGACTAGGCACTTTATAGCCTTCTGGACTGAATATTGAGTTCAACAATTTTAGATAATGAACTCTCTCCTCCATCCCCACCCCCTTTCCGATCCCCCTTTTTCCAATAATTTATACAGATTTTTCTTTTCCCACCTATTTCCATTATTTTTAAATGTATTTCCATCCATTGTTTTATCTCTACCTTTTAGCCTATTTCGATCCCTTCACCCCACCCCACCCCCACTAGGGCTATCTGTACCTTGCTCGTCCTGCTTTCTACCCTTAATTAGCACATTCCTTTGATAATATCACCACCTTCAACACCTCTTTGTCCTTTTGTCTATGACATCTTTTGGTTATCTCCACCTATCACTGTCCCTCTATCCAGCTCTACCTGTCCCACCCCCCCTTAAACCAGCTTATATTTCACCTCTCTTCTATTTTTATTTAGTTCTGTTGAAGAGTCATAAGGACTCGAAACGTTAACTGTGTTCCTCTCCGCAGATGCTGCCAGACCTGCTGAGTTTTTCCAGGTATTTTTATAGAAACATAGAAACTAGGAGCAGGAGTAGGCCATTTGGCCCTTCGAGCCTGCTCCGCCATTCATTATGATCATGGCTGATCATCCAACTCAATAACCTGCTCCCGCTTTCTCCCCATACCCTTTGATCCCTTTCACCCCAAGAGCTATATCTAACTCCTTCTTGAAAACATACAATGTTTTGGTCTCAACTACTTTCTGTGGTAACGAATTCCACAGGCTCACCACTCTCTGGGTGAAGAAATTTCTCCTCATCTCAGTCCTAAATGGTCTACCCCGTATCCTCAGACTGTGACCCCTGGTTCTGGACTCCCCCACCATCAGGAACATCCTTCCTGCATCTACCCTGTCTAGTCCTGTTAGAATTTTATAGGTTTCTATGAGATCCCCTCTCATTCTTCTGAACTCCAGCGAATATAATCCTAATCGACTCAATCTCTCCTCATATGTTAGTCCCGCCATCCCAGGAATCAGGCGGGTAAACCTTCGCTGCACTCCCTCTGGAGCAAGAACATCCTTCCTCAGATAAGGAGACCAAAACTGCACACAATATTCCAGGTGTGGTCTCACCAAGGCCCTGTACAATTGCAGCAAGACATCCCTGTTCCTGTACTCGAATCCTCTGGCTATGAAGGCCAACATACCACTTGCCTTCTTTACCACCTGCTGTACCTGCACGCTTACCTTCAGCGACTGGTGTACAAGGTCACCCAGGTCTCGTTGCACATTCCCCTCTCTCAATTTATAGCCATTCAGATAATAATCTGCCTTCCTGTTTTTGCTACCAAAGTGGATAACCTCACATTTATCCACATTATACTGCATCTGCCATGCATTTGCCCACTCACTCAGCTTGTCCAAATTACACTGAAGCATCTCTGCATCCTCCTCACAGCTCACCCTCCCACCCAGCTTTGTGTCATCTGCAAATTTGGAGATATTACATTTAATTCCCTCACCTAAATCATTAATATATATTGTGAATAACTGGGGGAATCTGCTTTCCTTACCCACCTTGGCCTACATGTGACTCCCAACCCACAGTGATGTGGTTGACTCTTAATTGCCCTCTGAGCATAGGTGCAATTATGGATGGGCATTAAATACTGGCATAGCCAGTGATGACCACATCCTGTGAACAAATTTTTAAAAAATTCATTGAATTTAAATGCCACCGTCTGCCATTTTGGGATTGGAACCCAGGTCTCCAGAGCATTACCCTGGATCTCTGGATTACTGGTCCAGTGACACTTTGCCACCCATCTTGCTGTCTCTCTCTCTCTTGCTATATTGTTTTTAATTTTCAATGTTGTTTTGACCCACTGCTTTAGCTCACGATGTCCCATCCCACAATATGATGGGACTGTGCCTTTAACAGTCATGGGGTTAATTCAGAGAGGTTGGAATTCAATAGGATGTGGATATTGAACAAACTGGAGTCAGTATTCAAACAGCATTTCCAGAACTTTCCGCACCAATTAATCTTCCGGCTAATGTAAACAGTGTCCTCCAATCCACGTTAACCATTCCCGACCAGTCAGAGGCTCATTCAAACATTCACTTACTCTCACTCTCTCATCTCACTGTCTCACTCTCTCTCTCTCTCTCTCTCTCAATCTCATTCTCATTTTCTCACTGTCTCACTCACTCACTCTGTCTCTCACAGCACCACGCGGACTGCAGCGGTTCAGGAAGGCAGCTCACCACCACCTTCTCAGGGGCAGTTAGGGATGGGTAATAAATGCTGGCCCAGCCAGCGACGCCCACATCCCGTGAATGGGTTTTTTAACAATCTGATGGGGTGGAAGGTCCAGGCGCCATATTTAAACCTCACTCGAGCACATACACCTCACTCTCCTCAGCCCAGCGCCTGCCAACCAGGAGACACGGCCACACCTGCTTCAACCACAACACCCTCCGGGACCTGATCAGAGGAGTGTGTGCACATAGGAAGTGCTTTATCCTAGGGATGGTTCCTGAAAGGACACTCGCCCCATTTCTCTGGCCTGGGAGGCCATTGCAAAGGGTGTCAGTGTGACTGGCCACTGCACCTGAAAATCCACCCCATGCAGGAAGAGGCTGAATGATCTCATCCGCTCTGCCAGGGTAAGTCATCCTTCAGCTCCCTCCAATATCAAACTCTCATCATGGTATCTGCTCTCAAGGCCTCTACTCTCTTCAGGGATCTCACACAACCATTAGCGGGGGACACATATCACCACTCATTGTCTCATGGGTACTTTCACATCACCACCATCTCATCCAGCTGCTCACACCGCATCCACACACCAGCTGTCTGCACACAGGGGGCCAAGCACCTTTCCCAACCTCAGCTCCATCCCTTCTCAGCACATTCCTTTCTTCTGTCTTGATCCAGGGTGAGTCTGCTTACCACAGGCGGGAAAGATTGGTGACTCAGGGAGGGACGGCTGACGTGTTTACCCTCACGGGATTCAAAGAGGTTGTTGTTGAGATCGCTGGGGAGGACAGGGGTCGTTCCTGTGGGGAAGGGGATATCAGATTGTCTCAGCAACCCAGTGTGGATCACTCCTCTCTCAGTTCATCACATCCTGGCAATCACAGTGTGACATGCAGTCTTATAATCCTCACGCTCACCAACTGAAACTCTATTCTCTATCTTATAGCCACCAGCAGATTGAGACTCAAAGGGTTGGCCAGCATAAATCCCAGCCCCCAGACCACATCCAAAGAGGAAGCTGAGTAAGAATGGTCACTGCGCTCACCCACACCCTCCACCAGCTCAGAGACACACACCTCGATGGGGCACAGCTCGAGATTAGGCTCAGGCTCACTTACTGGGGAATACCTCACTGACACGTCCTTACAGCAGCCAGAGGCAGGGACAGGGAAAGTCTACAGCACTCGGAGGGCTGCTGGAGACCAGCCACTCACTCAGTCCCAGTCAGATGATGAGCCTCTGCGAGTAGCTGCTAACGACAGGCGGTGAACATCAGGCAGAGATTCGGCAGTCACACAGCAGACTACAGTGAAGGATGGAGGAGTTCGTCCGCATTCTGTCTGATGTCACTTCCCCGACATGCCAGCACCTCGGGTCACCATGAGAAGGTTAGCGACCACCATGGAGACCTTGGTCCAGCAGCCCTGGACTCCATGGCCACATACCCTGGTGGGAACCATCACTGTCTGGGCAAGGGAGATACCATAGAAACCATAGAACCATAGAAAAATTACAGCACAGAAGGAGGCCATTCAGCCCATCTTGTCCATGCCAGCCCGAGGACACCCAGGTGTCCTTTCTAATCCCACCTTCCTGCACCCGGCCACCAACTTGGGCAGCAAATTCCAGACACCCCCTACCCTCTGTGTAAAAAAGTTCTTCCTCATGTCCCCCCTACACCTTCTGCCACTTATCTTGAATCTCTGTCCCCTGGTTCTAGAAATCTCCACCAAGGGAAACAATTTGATCCTGTCCACTCTATCTATTCCCCTCATAATTTTGTACACCTCAATCAAGTCACCTCTCAGCCTTCTTTGTTCTAAGGAAAATAACCCCAACCTATCCAATCTCTCGATACGAGGCACCTTGAGCTCCCTTCAGGTGCCCCTTCTCCTCATGGGGTCAAGGTGGGGCCCTTGGTCACCCACAGGGAGGATGAGTATTAGCCGAATACCCAGGGGCCTCCACTCAGGACGCTCCAAGGTGCCCAGCCACAGAATCCCCTCCACCTGTTACCCCACCCACTCCAGCTGCTCAGGGCAAGGAAGGTGCGTCTGCCCCTGAGCTTGAGACCCTTATCAGGCCAAGGCCCACCAGGCCTCGGACCACCAGAGGACGTATGCCAAGGTCATCACAGACATCAGGATGCAGTCAGCAAGCTCTGGTGTGGGTGCCAGGGCTGCACCCAGGCGGAGTGGTAGAGTTAGGAAAATTAAGAAATTTTGAACCTGTCAATCTGAACTTTGAGGGGAGCTTGGAGGTGAGTTTTGTGCATCACTCGCGATGATCCCAGTGGCTCCGTGGATTCGGGGCTGGGGCTGGGAGGTACAGGCAAGTCTCCGCAGTGGTTTCTATGTGGGCTGGCTTGTGGTGCTGGGGCCAGGGCAGCAGTGTAAAGGGGGAAGGAGGGGAAGGCAACATCAGGGCAAGGGCAACAGTGTCGATGGAGGGGGCAGCATCAGCTGAAGCTTGAGTATAAACACATGCAGAGCTGGGGTTGGACGGAGGGGATGAAAATGGTTGGGCTAATGGGAAAACATGTCAAAGATGAGCCACAGCTGAGAGCGGTTAGCTTGAACACAGTTGACAGGCTTGGAGTCAGCCTCGTGAAGCAATTGTGCCCACTTCAAAAAAAAATTCTTTCGAGTTATCAACAGTCACAGATTGTAACTCTTTCGAGTACAATCACAGTTCTTGGTTTCCGGGAGTGGGACATGAACCCACAACCCTCTGATTCAAAGGTGAGGGTGCTATGAACTGAGCCACAGCTGACACCTCGTGCCCACTTCAAGCAGCACCAATTCCTGACAGTGCCCAATGGTTACTCTTCTGCTGTTAACCCCTCGCGTGCACACTTCAAACTCGAATGAGTGCTCTGCTGCTGCAGAAACATTGCACCACTGGTCAAGCCTGAGGGTCCTGTTGGGAAAGGTGCCCATCGAATACTGACAGAGGGGTGTGCTCCTAGCCCCTTGCATTATGTTTCAGTTGACATTGAAAAGTCATCCTCATGGTCCAGGAAAACTGCAAAGCCCTGGAGTGTAGGTTAGGAAAATGCCTGTGCCTCAGGTTGAAGTCGAGCGGCTGAAGCTGTTGCCACTCGGTCATGTGGTGTGGGCAGTGCTGGATATGGGCATGGTGAACCGTCATGCGCAATAAACACTGGGCATCCATGTGGTGGCCTGGATTCTCCGACAGGCATTAAGGGGCCTTGAGAGGCAGCCACAGGCAATGACTTGACCAATTGTGATCCTTAGGAGATAATTGCTGACCCTCGCGTCTCTATCTTTGATATTGCAGTGAGGAGACCAACAGGAACATGGAACCTGGTGATCTCGCTGTCTGCTTCATTGTTTATAGGCAGGAGACGAGAAGGAGAAGAATGTGACAGAGGCTCAGCAAAGGGGGGAGCAGAATCCTGAAGACCAAGGGGCAGCACGACCTCCTCTGCATGCAGGGAATGAACCCCAAACAGCCGTCGTAGGTGCATCGCTCGACCCAGGGTCTATAGACAGTACATGTACTACCTGCAGATGAGTGAGAACTAGTGTTGCCAATGCCTGCGTATGTCAAGGGGACTGGTCACACACATATGCCACCTTCTGCAGGATTTGGCACCACAGGGACTCGGGCATCCACTGCCAGCAGCAGTTCAAGTTACCATTGTGCTCAACTTCTACAGCAGTGGCTCCTTCCAAGGCCCCACAGGGGATTTTTGCAGGATCTCGCAAGCCTCCATCCACAAGTGACCTCCCAGGAGGTCACAGGCAATGACCAAGGCACAAAACTTCGTCAACATCAACCAGAGATCAGACAAGCCAGGAAGCAAGAACGCTGGGATTCGCAGAGATTTCTGGATTCACCCACGTGGCTCTTAAATCTCCCTGGCAATAAGGAGTCCAGTATTTGAACTGCAAAGGCTTCCACTGTCTCATTATTCAGCTAGTCTGCGACCATAACAAACAGATCAGACAGGTTTGTTCAAGATACCCCAGAAGTGTCCATGACTCCTACATGCTCAGCAGGTCTCAGGCCCTTGAAATCTTCCAGGGACCACACAGGATGCAGGGTTGACTCCTCGGGACAAGGGCTACCCACAAAGGACTTGGCTGATGATGCCCATGCAGCGGCCTCAGACTCCTGGTGAGACAAGGTACAATGAGGTCATGCTGCAGCCCGGAGTTTGGCCTCACCATCGGCATCCTGAAAATGAACAGAACTGTTGGAGGACTCAGGTACACTCCCCAGAGGGTGTCACGCACCATGTAGCTTGCTGCACACTACACAACCTGGCAATGCAATGGGTGGAGGACCTGGATGATGAGGAGATGCAAATCTGCACATCTCCTCTGATGAGGAGGAAGTCAAAGGGGATGAGGATGATGAGGTCCTGGATGATGAGGGTGCAGGCTTTGAGGCCATTGCGCTGGCCAGTCGAGGCCCTCATTGCCACAAGGTTCCAGGAGGATGATGATGAAGAGACTCCTGAGATCTTCACATTGCATCTGGGAATGTCTGACACCTGTCTGGCTGAGGGCAGGGTGCAAACACTCTGTGAAGAGGCTGGTATCATGGAGATGCTGCTGAGATACAGCGGGCACATGGACTTTAAGACAATTTGATCCTTTGACAGGCTTCATCACCTGTTCCCTTCAGCACCACACCTTCACCTGTCAGGAGTGGTGACGAAATGGGGGGAGGGGCTGCCCAGCCTCATAGGTGCTGAGAGCACACAGAGAACATCACCGAACCCAATGACGCTTGGCTATGAGATTCTTGCAGCAAACAAAAGCCACATGGAGGTGCAGGCATCACTGATCTGGAGAGTGACTTTGAAGCTGGACAATCACTGTGCTCAAAAGGTTCCACACGGGCACAGGGGAGAGACCCTGGCCTGTGACAGTACCTTTATTTTGTGCAGGAAACAAGGTTTCACATCTGATTGATACAAACACTGCTCATCAGAACAAGGAGCCATAGACAAGGAGACATTCCTGGGAGATTATTGACAATAGTGAACGTTATGTACAAGTGATTAACACCCGTGCCCCAGGCTGTGCAACTAATTCTCCTTAACCTTCCTAACCCTGCCGCTGTGTCTTGGTGCTCTCCGGACATCAACAGCGGAGGTGGAGGCAGCCTGCTGACTGTGACACCCTGTCTGTAATGACCTTGGCGGGTGTCCTCTGGAGGGCCGAGACTTGGAGGGCCCCGGCCTGCTTTCAGGGTCCTGCTGTGTGGCAGTGACACCCTCCTCAGCCTGTGGAGCTGGAGCTGCTGGGGTCACAGGAAGAGGGGATTCGGATGGGCCGGACACTCCCGGAGTCACCTGGGTGGATGGTCCTGGGGTGTGCACCTGCTGATCCTCCTCCCTATGGGTGTCCGAGGGCCCCTGGCTGACTCCATGAGGAGGAGGGGTAGCTGGAGTGAGCTTGAGATGTCCCACTTCCTTCTCCCATTGACACTGATGGATGCCCCCAAGTGCCTCAGCGATGGAGTTGAGCCCGGGCAGCAGTGCAGGAGCAACGTCCTGGACCAAGGTCTCCATGGCGGCCGCCATCCTGCCAGTGTTGACCTAGGTGTGTTGACAATGCCGGCGCTAACACCTCAGCCTGAAGGCGGACGGACTCCTCCATCGTGCCTTACATTCTGAGGAGTGCAGCGGACATCCCTTCCTGATGTTCCCGAGCTTGTCTTTGCAACTCCAGCAACTGTGACATGACCGAGTCCAGAGGCTCCTCATCTGACTCGGCCTCAGCAATGTTCTGGCCTCCAGCAGCTCCTCCGAGTGCCGGGGACCTGGGAAGTCCCGGCCTCCGCCTGCTGTGGATCAGACAGTGTGATGTGCTCATCAGATTGTGACCCCGAAGCTACTCTAGAACTAGATCCCACCGAGGTGTGTGTCTCTGCGCTGGTGGAGGGTGTGGGTGAGGCTGTGATGGGTCTTCAATCAGGGTGTCATCAGATTCTTCACCCGAGGTGTCTTCGGGGCTCGAATCGAGGACCCGGCTTGTGGAGCCTCTCGGCTGCTTCCCACATGTGCCTGTGAAGCAAAGAGAGATAAAACTCCGGAACAGGGGGACTCACTCACAGCAAGGAGAGATAATTAGTGTGTGGAAGGGAGTCATGAAGCTATTCACAGAATCACTGTGCAGAAGAGGCCCTTCGGCCCATCGAGTCTGCACCGACACGTGAGAAACACCTGACCTACCTACCTAATCCCATTTACCAGCACATGGCCCATAGCCTTGAATGTTATGACGTGTCAAATGCTCATCCACTTTTTAAAGGATGTGAGGCAACCCGCCTCCACCATCCTCCCAGGCAGCGCATTCCAGACCATCACCACCCTCTGGGTAAAAAAGTTTTTCCTCACATCCTCCCTAAACCTCTTCACCTTGAACTTATGTCCCCTCGTGACTGACCCTTCAACTAAGGGGAACAGCTGCTCCCTATCCACCCTGTCCATGCCCCTCATAATCTTGTACACCTCGATCAGGTCACCCCTCAGTCTTCTCTGCCCCAACGAAAACAACCCAAGTCTATCCAACCTCTCTTCATAGCTTAAATGTTTCATCCCAGGTAACATCCTGGTGAATCTCCTCTGCACCCCCTCCAGTGCAATCATATCCTTCCTATAATGTGGTGACCAGAACTGCACACAGTACTCCAGCTGTGGCCTCACCAAGGTTCTATACAACTCCAACATGACCTCCCTACTTATGTAATCTATGCCTCGATTGATAAAGGCAAGTGTCCCATATGCCTTTTTCACCACCCCACTAACATGCCCCTCCGCCTTCAGAGATCTATGGACACACACGCCAAGGTCCCTTTGTTCCTCAGAACTTCCTAGTGCCATGCCATTCATTGAATACTTCCTTGTCAAAATACTCCCTCCAAAGTGTATCACCTCACACTTTTCAGGGTTAAATTCCATCTGCCACTTATCTGCCCATTTGACCATCCCATCTATATCTTCCTGTAGCCCAAGACAATCGACCTCACTGTTAACCACCCGGCCAATCTTTGTGTCTCCTGCAAACTTACTAATCCTACCCCCCACGTAGTCATCTATGTCATTTATATAAATGACAAATAATAGGGGACCCAGCACAGATCCCTGTGGTACGCCACTGGACACTGGCTTCCAGTCACTAAAACATGTATATAATATTTTGGCAAATATTTTTCATTTAAATTTTCTTTTAATTAGTCTGTGGGTGTATCTTAATTGGATTAAAGCCAACAATCTGGGTGCTTTGATGGGTACTAGTTTGGATATGTAAGAGTGATAGAGTATATTTGCATTTTTTGAATAGAACATTCAAAAAGTGGGTGGAAATGATGCCTTTCTAACAGATACCAAGCAATATGTTTATATTACTAATAAAGTTGATACTATTAAAGGGGTTTTATTGTCAGAGAGGTTTAGTTCAGAGGTTGTTGATACAATGAGAATTAACATTCAATGGGGCTGGTTGGTGGAACTTCAGTAGTTTTTGAGTGTGCAGGGCAGAGGCAATGTAAGATCAAAAGGCAGCTGTAAGCCCCCAACTGGCTCCACAGGAACCAAAGTGAAAAGAACCCCATTTTGAATTCATAAGGTGAAAATGCTTTGCCTGGTGTTTGGTTAAGTCTGTGGGTTGCTATTGCCTTAATGGAGATTAGTTTGGGAATTTGTTAAAAGTTATGATAGTAGTAATTTGTAGGCATATTTTAACCTGTGTAAATTAATAAAATGTTTCATTTAGTTTAATGTAAAGCCTCAAGAACTGATGGTCTGATTCCTGAATTTAGAGTCGCATCTCAAACATAACACTTAAAATTATTGGTTATGACAGTTGTTTAAAGTTTCCCTCTGGGGATTTTAAATAACTCCACTTTACCAACTGCATTGGTCATAACAAGAGACCACAGAATTAAAAGTCTAATGACCATAAAACCATTGATGATTGTTGTAAAAACCCATCTGGTTCACTAATGTCCTTTAGGGGAGGAAATTTGTTGTCCTTACCTGGTCTGGCCTACATGTGACTCCAGACCCACAGCAATGTGGCTGACTAGTAACTGCCCTCTGAACGAGGGCAATTAGGGACAGGCAATAAATGCTGGCTTAGCCAGCGACACTCACATCCCTTAAATTAATTTTAAAAATATGCATGTGACCCTTCTTCCTCACAAAACATCATCATGTGAGGGCAGCTCAGCTGCTTTGAGGGATATGGGGCAGCTGTGTCTCCTCAGTGGGAGTGCCAAAGGACAAGACATGGCTGGGTCGGGGCGATCCCTAACCATGTCCTTGTCTCACTGGCTGCTGCAGTGTCTGCTCACATTTTCAGAATCCTGAGGCTCGAAGGTGAAAGTGTGAATGCTGAACTAGCCCTCAATGTGACAGGTTGGACACCCCTTCACTGAAATGAAATGGTTTCCAGGGCCAGGAGGAATGTGGCTCATCTTCCCCTGGCCCTCACTTTCCTCTCCCCAGAATCTGGCAGCTTCTAAACTGGCACGTTTCCCACATCATCCTCACTCAGTGGCATCGTCCTATTGAGGCTGACCCTCATCACCCTCTTCAGATTCCTGGGCCTCCTGCTCTTCATCCTCCTTCAGTTCACCCTTGGGCAAGGGGTCACCTCTTTGCAGTGCCAGGTTGTGAAGGGTGCAACACACAGCGATGATGTGGGAACCCCTGTTGGGAGTGTACTGTAGTGAGCAACCTGAGCGGTCCAAACATCTGAAGCACATCTTCAGAATCCCAATAGTCTGCTCTACTAGGGAGCGTGTGAAGCTGTGAGCAGTGTTGTACCTCTCCTCCGAACAAGTCTGAGGGTGGGGCACCAGAGTCATCAGCCTGTGTTTCAGTGAGTACCCCTTATCCCCAAGCAGCCATCCCTGCAGGCGTTCATGCCCTTTGAAAAGCTCAGGCACCTGGGAGTGAATCAGGATGTAGGAGACATGGCAGCTCTGAGAGTACATGGCACAAATGTGAATTCTGTGCTTCCGATGATCGCACACCAGTTAAACATTGGAATGGTAGCGTTTAGCAGATTATAGACATTAGGGGCTGTTGCCATGGAGCCCTTACAGCCACATGGGTGCAGCCTATTGCATCCTGCACTCTTGGGAAGCCTGAGATAGCTGCAAACACAGCCTGTCCATCCTCATAGAGTGTAAACCTCACAGTGATGTGCCTTGCTTAGAGGGCATCTGTGATCTCTTTGATGCATCGATGTGTGGTGGACTGCGAGATGCCACACAGGACCCCTGTGGATCCCTGGGACAACCCACAGGCAACAGAACTGAGAGAGAAATTGAGGTCACCTTTAAAGCCACTGGCAGGGGATAACTGCCCCACTCCATGGGGCAATAGGTCTTCATGAAGAATGCGGCAGGTGTGGTTGACCAGAGCTTGGGATAAGCACAGACATGTCCGACATTGTCTCTCATTCACCTGTAAATAGGAGAGTCTTCTTTAGAGTATCCATGGTCTGGATCTATCCACCTGACCCTCATGTTCTTACTGTGGATCCCCTGCACCCTGGACCTCAGGTGGGGACTCCTCCTGAAGCTGGGCTCAGCGTCACCTGTCCCATCTCCTCCTCCCTCCATTCTATTGAACCCTTAAAAAGGCAGCTTTACCCCTGGGTCCATCACTGTTTTGTGCTTCTCTCTGAAATGATAGATCGAATAGATTAATGAATAATGGGTGAACATAGTGAAGCTCATAATCTGTAACCAATAGCAAGTGTAATGGTCTATAGTGGCTTTGTCACTGATGCAGCCTTGTATCTGAGGCACTCACACACACATCAAGTAGCTAAGATACCACCCCTGAGATGTTAGATTTGAATTTCACAGGGGGTTGGAGGTTTGAATGATGTGTGTATCCTGACCTAGCTCAGTGCTCCAACCTCTCATCGGGAATACTTATTACCAATAGGCCGCTCATGATAAATAACTGGATGCCCTTTGGCTGGTTCTGGATGCCAATTCTGGAAAACACATGGCAATCCCCCATTGCTGGGATTCAGTATATGGAGCACCTGTGCCTCCTTAATGGTGCCAGCATTCCTAAATTTCACATTCCTGCGATGTTAAGCCAGAGATTCCTCCATTTCCCTGTTCCAGGACAGTAATAGGCATGGGTTCCAATGGCTTCTCAAGGAGGTTTTCCTCCTTTCTCTCTAATGAGACTCCAGTTTACTGTTGTCGCACCCAAAAAGTTAGAGGGCAACCCCAGAAAGGGCCCCTTAGTCCATCAGTGCGCTCCTCCCACACTTCCCCGGACCCCTCCCCTTTCGATTTATAACTCCGATAGAGCAGGGTGGTGGTTCTGTGCTGTTACTCCGAGGCTCCCCCTCTCACTGTCTGTGTGCCAGGAACCTGCCTGGAACCTCACGCTGTGCAGATCGAGCTCCAGCCTGTTATTCTCCAGCCTCCCCCAGTAATACTGCATCCCATTCCTGTTGTGGTCAACATCCCTACCACCCCCGCCCCTCCCCCTTATCCCCCCTCCCCCTACCATCCCCCCCCCCACCCCCCCCCCCAACCCCCACCCCCACCAAGCCCATCATTGCTGATGTGTCCATGACCCATGTGGACCTCTACCCTCCCCACCTGGAGCCTGTGTGTATGGTCACTTACCAAGGTCAACCACCCCCTCCCCCCAGCACCCCACCATTTTATGTTTTTTTTATTCATTTGCAGGATGTGGGCTTCACTGGCTGGACCAGCATTTATCACCCATCCCGAGTTGCCCTTGAGGAGGTGGTGGTGAGCTGCCTTCCAGAACCCCTGCAGTCCATGTATTTCCCAGATACAGGCTGCGATGTCTCCCATTACCTTCACCATTCCATCTGCAGCCGGGTACAGAGACAGACCAACCCATGGACAGTGACTGGGAGAATGCCCAGCACTTCACGCCGTGCATTATACCAGCTGAGCACAGCCTTCACCCCTCCCTGGAGCAGGGGTACAACGTGTGTGCCAAGGATAGCCCTGCAGCAAGGCCCACTGCACCCCTTAACTGTCTCAACTCTCTGACTGTGGCCCAGGACTGTCTCTACTCTGACGCCTGACTGTAGGCCCCAGAAGTGTTTCTCTCTCTGACTCCAACCTGCTGGACCCGGACCGAGGACTTTGACTTTCAATGAGTTTCCCCATTGCCCTCATGACTGAAGACTACACTGTCTCCCTTAACAGGTCTGCCCCCAATATCAGTCTCCATGTGATCCATCACTCTCGTGTCACATGAACACACCCCCCCATTTTCCTTCTCTAGAGTCTGCGCGCACCCTCCCCCCCCCATTCATTCACGTGGTATCCCATTCACCCCCTTGCCTGTCAGCATTTCAGTTTCCCTTGTCGGGCTACAGATTCCCACCCCTCAGTAACCCCCGCCCCCGCTGCCTGGCATCATTCCTCCCCCTCCTCCTTCAACCCCCTGAAAAGCCTTTCTGCCCATCTGCCCCCTGTGTGCCCCACCTCCCCCCATCCCCCTCTCTGAATGCTTGGCCCTGCACAGCGGTGTCCTTGTGACTATGGAGGCAGCCGCAGAGGGCAGACCAACCCTACGCCCCCGGCAGTGTGGCATTCCAGCGGCATCTCGAGGGGAGCAGCACAGCGCTGTGGGAAGTAGACTATTGCACTCACCTCAAACTCAGGAGTGAAGTGAGGGCCAACCAGTGCACAACAAATTATCAAACCAGGTTTTGGCTGAGGCGATTCCCCACTGGCGAGATTGGAAGGTGGGCACGAGATTCTGGTGAGAAGTTAATTTAATGAGCGTTCATGAGGTGGCATTCACACCACTAGTCAGTGGGATATCCGACCCATCATTAACCGGCCATCCGGAGAATCACTAACTAATTTTACACCAGCAGGCTTCTGACTTTTTCGCTCCCACTGGATTCTCTGCTCACACCCGCCGTGGGCAGGATGGAAAAATTCGGCCCATTGTTTCTAAAAGTTTCTGCTGCCCTTGTCCTTCTAGATGGTGGTGGTCGTGGGTTTAGAAGGTGCTATCTCAGGAGCCTTGGTGAATTCCTGCAGTGCATCTTGTAGATGGTACACACACTGCTGCTACTGTGTGTCGGTGGTGGAGGGAGCGAATGTTTGTGGATGGGGTGCCGATCAAGCGGGGCTGCTTTGTCCTGGACGGTGTTGAGCTTCCTGAATGCTTTCCAGCTCTTGGACATGGACTGGTTCAGTATCCGGGGAGTCACAAAGAAGGAAATGGTTTTGAAGAAATGTGGAAATAGAACTGAAGAATGACATTACAATAGAGAAACACTGAGGGGCAAAAAACGTTAGTGGGGGTTGTATATAGACCCCCAAACTGTAGTGGTGATGTTGGGAATGGCATTAAACAGGAAATTAGAGACGCATGTAATAAAGGGACATCTGTAATTATGGGTGACTTTAATATGCATATAGATTGGGCAAATCAAATTAGTAACAATACCGTAGAGGAGGAATTCCTGGAGTGTATACGGGATGGTTTTCTGGACCAATACATTAAGGAACCAACTAGAGAACAGGCCATCCTAGACTGGGTATTGTGTAATGAGAAAGGAATAATTGGCAATCTAGTTGTGCGAGGCCCCTTGGGGATGAGCGACCATAATATGATAGAATTCTTCATCAAAATGGAGAGTGACGTAGTTGATTCTGAGACTTGGGTCCTGAATCTTAATAAAGGAAACTACGATGGTATGAGGGGCGAGTTGGCTATGATGGATTGGGAAACGTTACTTAAAGGGATGACGGTGGATAGGCAATGGCAAACATTCAAAGAGCGCATGGGTGAACAGCAACAATTGTTTATTCCTGTCTGGTGCAAAAGTAAAACAGGAAAGGTGGCCAAACCATGGCTTACAAGGGAAATTAGAGATAGTATTAGATCCAAGGAAGAGGCATACAAATTGGCCAGAAAAAACAACAGACCTGAGGATTGGGAGCAGTTTAGAATTCAGCAAAGGAGGACCAAGGGATTGATTAAGAAGGGGAAAATAGAGTACGAGAGTAAGCTTGCAGGGAACATAAAAACTGACTGTAAAAGTTTCTATAGGTATGTGAAGAGAAAGAGATTGGTGAAGACAAATGTAGGTCCCTTACAGTCAGAAACTGGGGAATTTATAATGGGGAACAAAGAAATGGCTGACCAACTAAATACATACTTTGGTTCTGTCTTCACAAAGGAGGACACAAATAATATACCAGAAATGTTGGGGAACACAGGGTTTAGTGAGAGGGAGGAACTGAAAGAAATCAGTATTAGTAGGGAAATGGTGTTGGGGAAAGTGATGGGATTGAAGACCAGTAAATCCCAGGGCCTGACAATCTACATCCCAGAGTACTTAAGGAAGTGGCCCTAGAAATAGTGGATGCATTGGTGGTCATCTTCTGAGATTCTATAGACTCTGGAACAGTTCCTACAGATTGGAGGGTAGCTAATGTAACCCCGCTGTTTAAAAAGGGAGGTGGAGAGAAAACAGGAAATTATAGACCAGTCAGCCTGACGTCGGTAATGGGGAAAATTCTAGAGTCCATTATAAAAGATTTAATAGCTGAGCATGTGGAAAACAGTGGCAGAATTGGACAGAGTCAGCATGGATTTACAAAAGGGAAATCATGCTTGACAAATCTACTGGAATTTTTCGAGGATGTAACTAGTATAGTTGACGAGGGGGAGCCAGTGGACGTGGTTTATTTGGACTTTCAGAAGGCTTTCGACAAAGTCCCACATAAGAGATTGGCGTGTAAAATTAAAGCACATGGGATTGGGGGTAGTGTATTGAGATGGATAGAAAACTGGTTGGCAGACAGGAAACAAAGAGTAGGAATAAACGGTTCTTTTTCCGAATGGCAGGCAGTGACTAGTGGGGTACCGCAGGGATCGGTGCTGGGACCCCAGTTATTCACAATATATATTAATGATTTAGATGAGGGAATTAAATGTAATATCTCCAGATTTGCAGATGACACAAAGCTGGGTGGGAGGGTGAGCTGTGAGGAGGATGCAGAGATGCATCAGTGTGATTTGGATAAGCTGAGTGAGTGGGCAAATGCATGGCAGATGCAGTATAATGTGGATAAATGTGAGGTTATCCACTTTGGTAGCAAAAACAGGAAGGCAGATTATTATCTGAATGGCTATAAATTGAGAGAGGGGAATGTACAACGAGACCTGGGTGTCCTTGTACACCAGTCGCTGAAGGTAAGCATGCAGGTGCAGCAGGCGGTAAAGAAGACAAATGGTATGTTGGCCTTCATAGTGAGAGGATTCGAGTACAGGAACAGAAATGTCTTGCTGCAATTGTACAGGGCCTTGGTGAGACCACACCTGGAATATTATGTGCAGTTTTGGTCTCCTTATCTGAGGAAGGATGTTCTTGCTACAGAGGGAGTGTAGCGAAGGTTTACCCGACTGATTCCTGGGATGGCGGGACTGACATATGAGGAGAGATTGAGTCGATTAGGATTATATTCGCTGGAGTTCAGAAGAATGAGGGGGGACCTCATAGAAACCTATAAAATTCTAACAGGACTAGACAGGGTAGATGCAGGAAGGATGTTCCCGATGGTGGGGGAGTCCAGAACCAGGGGTCACAGTCTGAGGATATGGGGTAGACCATTTAGGACTGAGATGAGGAGAAATTTCTTCACCCAGAGAGCGGTGAACCTGTGGAATTCGCTACCACAGAAAGTAGTTGAGGCCAAAACATTGTATGTTTTCAAGAAGGAGTTAGATATAGCTCTTGGGGTGAAAGGGATCAAAGGGTATGGGGAGAAAGCGGGAGCAGGTTATTGAGTTGGATGATCAGCCATGATCATAATGAATGGTGGAGCAGGCTCGAAGGGCCGAATGGCCTACTCCTGCTCCTAGTTTCTATGTTTCTATTATGATGAATTGGTCAATTAGAGGGCGGACAACATAATCGAGCTGGGCTGACTGGCCTGTTTTTGTGAGGTAACTTTGGTGGACATCCATTTTGCCGTTCTGTCCATCTCATTATTGTTTTGGGATCCTGCTGTGCACAAATGTCTGCTGTTTTAGTCTCCACAAGAATGCAGACTGTTCCAAAGCTCTTCATTATTCAGTGAGCCGCTCTGAGCTAGACAGTGGCTGTGGTAAGGATTTGTTTAATCTCCTGGATTCACAGGACATAATTTGCCTATGTTAATTCTGAAGTTTTTTTGAACTGCAAGTAATGGGAGAGTTTTCCCAAACAGCTGCTTGGGCTGACTGACAGTACAAAGTGTCGAAAGACTCAGCAAAACGCTGAGTCCGAGCCCACCTGCTATCGTTCCACAGCACACACAGGAGCTAGGGCACAGAACCTGGCCTTAGGTATAAATCAGGATGATCGGAGCTGATGAGTTGAGACACAGTTCGACATGATCTACAGCAGTTATTTGCATGGTGGTGTTGCAGGTTGTGTTTGTGAAGCAGGTGGAGTTTGACAGGTGAAAGATTAGGAGAGGAGGCAGTGGAGATGTGAACATGATCCACAGAGAGAGTGACACGCAATCAAACACAGCACGAACAGAACTGACACTGAATAAAATCAGCAGAGAGAGAAACTGGATAACAGTGTGAAATTGGACAAACTCAACATGGAATCGGAGACTGGCGCTGAAACACTGCCCACAGACAAAGGTGAGTGCATGAGTGTGAATCAGCCTGTGTTGGTGTGTTTTTAAAACCCTGTCTAAACCCACTCTCCCCCTCATCCCCAAACACCTCAATATCCCATCCAGTCAAATCCCGCTCTCCCCCTCATCCCCAAACACCTCAATCTCCCATCCAGTCAAATCCCGCTCTCCCCCTCATCCCCAAACACCTCAATCTCCCATCCAGTCAAATTCCGCTCTCCCCCTCACTCCCCAAACACCTCAATATCCCATCCAGTCAAATCCCACTCTCCTCCTCATCCCCAAACACCTCAATATCCCATCCAGTCAAATCCCGCTCTCCCCCTCATCCCCAAACACCTCAATCTCCCATCCAGTCAAATCCCGCTCTCCCCCTCATCCCCAAACACCTCAATCTCCCATCCAGTCAAATTCCGCTCTCCCCCTCACTCCCCAAACACCTCAATATCCCATCCAGTCAAATCCCACTCTCCTCCTCATCCCCAAACACCTCAATATCCCATCCAGTCAAATCCCACTCTCCTCCTCATCCCCAAACACCTCAATATCCCATCCAGTCAAATCCCACTCTCCCCCTCACTCCCCAAACACCTCAATATCCCATCCAGTCAAATCCCGCTCTCCCCCTCATCCCCAAACACCTCAATCTCCCATCCAGTCAAATCCCACTCTCCCCCTCATCCCCAAACACCTCAATATCCCATCCAGTCAAATCCCGCTCTCCCCCTCATCCCCAAACACCTCAATATCCCATCCAGTCAAATCCCGCTCTCCCCCTCACTCCCCAAACACCTCAATATCCCATCCAGTCAAATCCCGCTCTCCCCCTCACTCCCCAAACACCTCAATATCCCATCCAGTCAAATCCCGCTCTCCCCCTCACTCCCCAAACACCTCAATATCTCACCCAGTCAAATCCCGCTCTCCCCCTCACTCCCCAAACACCTCAATATCCCATCCAGTCAAATGCCACTCTCCTCCTCACTCCCCACACCTCACCTCGGGAGTTCAGCTCTTCTAACCATGTTTGAACCAAGGCTGTAATGAGGTCAGGAGCTGAGTGGCCCTGGCATAACCCAAACTGGGCATCAGTGAGCAGGTTATTGCTGATTAACTGCTGCTTGATGGAACTGTTGATGATCCCTTCCATCACTAGGCACCGGAAACAACAACGGCAAACCCAGTCCCGTCGGCCCTGCAAAGTCCTCCTTACTAACACCTGGGGGCTGGTGCCAAAATTGGGAGAGCTGTCTCACAGATTAGTCAAGCAACAGCCTGACATAGTCATCCTCACAGAATCATACCTTACAGATAATGTCCCAGACACCACCATCACCATCCCTGGGTATGTCAGACTCAGACATTTACAGCACAGAAGGAGGCCATTCAGCCCATCGTGTCAACAAAGATCTGACTACACCATTCCCTGTTTCCAGCGCTTGGCCCATAGTCCTGGAGGCTATGGCAACGCAAGTGAATATCTAAATACTTCTTAAATGTTCGAGAGTTTCTGACTCAACCACCCTTTCAGGCAGCGAGTTCCAGACTCTCACCACCCTCTGGGTGAAAACATTTCTCAACTCCCCTCTTATCCTTCTACCTCTTACCTTATAATCTATGCCCCCTGGTTATTGACCCTTCTACTAAGAAGATTGAGGGGAATAGATGGTGTGGATAGGAAGGCAATTTTTCCATTAGCAAGGGTGTCTATGGTTCTAATACTGCATCCCATTGTTGTTGTGGTGAACATCCCTACCATCCCCGCCCCTCCCCCCCCACCCCTCACCTCCCCCACCCTGCCCCGCCCCTCCCCTCACCCCGCCCCTCCCCTCCTCCCACCTCACCCCTCCCCCCCACCCCTCCCCTCCCCCACCCCTCCCCGCCCCTCCCCTCCTCCCACCTCACCCCTCCCCCTCGCCCCGCCCGGCACTGGCTCTCCCTCTCCACACTGGCTGTCCCTCTCTCTGGCACTGGCTCTCCCTCTTCACACTGGTATCCTTCTTATTGGCACTGGCTCTCCCTCTCCACACAGGCTGTCCTTTTCACTAGCACTGGCTCTCCCTCTCCACACTGGCTGTCCCTCTCACTGGCACTGGCTTTCCCTCTCCACACTGGCTGTCCTTCTCACTAGCACTGGCTCTCCCTCTCCACACAGGCTGTCCCTCTCACTGGCACTGGCTCTCCCTCTTCACACTGGCCATCCTTCTCACTGGCACTGGCTCTCCCTCTCCACACTTACTGTCCTTTTCACTGGCACTGGATTTCCCTCTCCACACTGGCTGTCCTTCTCACTAGCACTGGCTCTCCCTCTCCACACAGGCTGTCCCTCTCACTGGCACTGGCTTTCCCTCTCTACACTGGCTGTCCTTCTCACTAGCACTGGCTCTCCCTCTCCACACTGGCTGTCCTTCTCACTAGCACTGGCTCTCCCTCTCCACACAGGCTGTCCCTCTCACTGGCACTGGCTTTCCCTCTCCACACAGGCTGTCCTTCTCACTGGCACTGGCTTTCCCTCTCCACACTGGCTGTCCTTCTCACTAACACTGGCTCTCCCTCTCCACACTGGCCGTCCTTCTCACTGGCACTGAATTTTCCTCTCCACACTGGCTGTCCCTCTCACTGGCACTGGATTTCCCTCTCCACACTTACTGTCCTTCTCACTGGCACTGGCTCTCCCTCTCCACACTTACTGTCCTTCTCACTGGCACTGGATTTCCCTCTCCACACTGGCTGTCCTTCTCACTAGCACTGGCTCTCCCTCTCCACACAGGCTGTCCTTCTGACTAGCACTGGCTCTCCCTCTCCACACAGGCTGTCCCTCTCACTGGCACTGGCTTTCCCTCTCTACACTGGCTGTCCTTCTCACTAGCACTGGCTCTCCCTCTCCACACTGGCTGTCCTTCTCACTAGCACTGGCTCTCCCTCTCCACACAGGCTGTCCTTCGCACTAGCACTGGCTCTCCCTCTCCACACAGGCTGTCCTTCTCACTGGCACTGGCTTTCCCTCTCCACACTGGCTGTCCTTCTCACTAACACTGGCTCTCCCTCTCCACACTGGCCGTCCTTCTCACTGGCACTGAATTTTCCTCTCCACACTGGCTGTCCCTCTCACTGGCACTGGATTTCCCTCTCCACACTTACTGTCCTTCTCACTGGCACTGGCTCTCCCTCTCCACACTTACTGTCCTTCTCACTAGCACTGGCTCTCCCTCTCCACACTGGATGTCCCTCTCACTGGCACTGGCTTTCCCTCTCCACACTGGCTGTCCTTCTCACTGGCACTGGATTTCCCTCTCCACACTGGCTGTCCTTCTCACTGGCACTGAATTTCCCTCTCCACACTGGCTGTCCCTCTCACTGGCACTGGATTTCCTCTCCACACTTACTGTCCTTCTCACTGGCACTGGCTCTCCCTCTCCACACTTACTGTCCTTCTCACGGGCACTGGATTTCCCTCTCCACACTGGCCGTCCTTCTCACTGGCACTGAATTTCCCTCTCCACACTGGCTGTCCCTCTCACTGGCACTGGATTTCCTCTCCACACTTACTGTCCTTCTCACTGGCACTGGCTCTCCCTCTCCACACTTACTGTCCTTCTCACGGGCACTGGATTTCCCTCTCCACACTGGCTGTCCTTCTCACTGGCACTGGATTTGCCTCTCCACACTGGCCATCCTTCTCACTGGCACTGAATTTCCCTCTCCACACTGGCTGTCCCTCTCACTGGCACTGGATTTCCCTCTCCACTCTTACTGTCCCTCTCACTGGCACTGGATTTCCCTCTCCACACTGGCTGTCCTTCTCACTGGCACTGGATTTCCCTCTCCACACTTACTGTCCCTCTCACTGGCACTGGATTTACCTCTCCACACTTACTGTCCTTCTCACTGGCCCTGGATTTCCCTCTCCACACTGGCCGTCCTTCTCACTGGCACTGGATTTCCCTCTCCACACTTACTGTCCTTCTCACTGGCCCTGGATTTCCCTCTCCACACTGGCCGTCCTTCTCACTGGCACTGGATTTCCCTCTCCACACTTACTGTCCTTCTCACTGGCACTGGCTCTCCCTCTCCACACTGGCTGTCCCTCTCACTGGCACTGGCTTTCCCTCTCCACACTGGCTGTCCTTCTCACTGGCACTGGCTCTCCCTCTCCACACTGGCTGTCCCTCTCACTCACACTGGATTTCCTCTCCACACTTACTGTCCTTCTCACTGGAACTGGATTTCCCTCTCCACACTGGCTGTCCCTCTCACTGGCACTGGCTTTCCCTCTCCACACTGGCTGTCCTTCTCACTAGCACTGGCTCTCCCTCTCCACACAGGCTGTCCCTCTCACTGGCACTGGCTTTCCCTCTCCACACTGGCCGTCCTTCTCACTGGCACTGAATTTCCCTCTCCACACTGGCTGTCCCTCTCACTGGCACTGGATTTCATCTCCAAACTTACTGTCCTTCTCACTGGCACCGGCTCTCCCTCTCCACACAGGCTGTCCCTCTCACTGGCACTGGCTTTCCCTCTCCACACTGGCTGTCCCTCTCACTGGCACTGGCTCTCCCTCTCCACACAGGCTGTCCCTCTCACTGGCACTGGCTTTCCCTCTCCACACTGGCTGTTCTTCTCACTGGCACTGGATTTCCCTCTCCACACTGGCTGTCCTTCTCACTGACACTGAATTTCCCTCTCCACACTGGCTGTCCCTCTCACTCACACTGGATTTCCTCTCCACACTTACTGTCCTTCTCACTGGAACTGGATTTCCCTCTCCACACTGGCTGTCCCTCTCACTGGCACTGGCTTTCCCTCTCCACACTGGCTGTCCTTCTCACTAGCACTGGCTCTCCCTCTCCACACAGGCTGTCCCTCTCACTGGCACTGGCTTTCCCTCTCCACACTGGCCGTCCTTCTC